>NC_133325.1:116943221-117211249 GCF_042186555.1 Aquarana catesbeiana
TATGGCCTATCCTCCCTTTTTTACTGTTTACATGCTTAAAGAATTTCTTGGGATTTTTTTTGCTCTCCTCCGCTATGTCTCTTTTGTATTCTGTCTTAGCCACCCTAATTGCACCCTTACATTTCTTGTTGCATTCTTTATAAAGTCTGAATGCTGATGATGATCCATCAACCTTGTATTTTTTTGAAGACCTTCTCCTTTGCTTTTATATGCATTTTTACATTGGAGTTAAGCCACCCAGGACTTTTGTTCGTTCTTTTAAATTTATTACCCAATGGGATGCATTGGATAATGCCCTTATTTAATATGCTCTTAAAGCAAACCCATCTCTCCTCCGTGTTCTTTGTTCCTAAGATTTTATCCCAATTCATAGGAAAAAGTGCATAGAAAACACTGCGCTACTACGTGAAAAACAAAAGGAAGCAGCTACATACAATCTGACAAAGACCATGAGTATATACATTAAAAAATGTAGCGTATAATATATGTGTAAGTGATGGAAGAAAGTGAATTATTTCAAATAAGTGTTTCAAAGAAAAAAATGATTAAAGAAACGTCAGCCTGATAGCCTGTGCTGAACATAGAGTCAATAATAAATGAACGATAATGTCCCACAACCCAGGGAGGTGAGTGGACTCCGAAGTTTGGTGGCGTTCAGATGGTTATCCCAAACTGAACTTCATGAAAATCGGACCATAACAAAGGGATGAGGCAATGGTAGAAAGGATGGTATGTTGGAAAACTCTTACCAGATCCGTAGATTCCCATGTCAGCGACAGGGAATCGCATGTGCGGTGTGCCACTCAGGGCATGGAAAGCGACATTTCCTCACTAGAATCCTCCACGCTCGAATCTGCTTGGATCTCCGGGGGCCACCAAGCAGGTCCTCACAGCAAAACCAGGATACAAATCAGGTAGGCAGAGACGTCACTTGTAAAGCTCAAGTAGACACTTGACTTTTAGATTTCCCAAGAAGAAGTTGTCATGGTTCACCAGATTTTGTACTCTCCAGTTTTGATAAATAATCCCCTGTGAGACTGTTGAGAAATTCCTAAAATCAGCCATGACAACTTCTTCTTGGGAAAATCTAAAAGTCAAGTGTCTACTTGAGCTTTACAAGTGACGTCTCTGCTTACCTGATTTGTATCCTGGTTTTGCTGTGAGGACCTGCCTGGTGGCCCCCGGAGATCCAAGCAGATTCGAGCCTGGAGGATTCCAGTGAGGAGATGTTGCTTTCCATGCCCTGAGTGGCACACCGCACATGCGATTCTGTCGCTGACATGGGAATCTACGGGATCTGGTCAGAGTTTTCCTACATACCATCCTTTCTACCATTGCCTCATCCCTTTGTTATGGTCCGATTTTCACGAAGTTCAATTTGGGATAACCATCTGAACGCTACCAAACTTCGGAGTCCACTCACCTCCCTGGGTTGTGGGACATTATTGTTCATTTATTATTGACTATGTTCAGCACAGGCCATCAGGCTGACGTTTCTTTAATAATTTTTTTCTTTGAAACACTTATTTGAAATAATTCACTTTCTTCCATCACTTACACATATATTATGCGCTGCATTTTTTAATGTATATTATCCCAATTCATGCCTTCTAACAAGGTTCGTAGTTTAGGGAAGTTGACTCTTTTGAAATTCAGTGTCTTTTTATTCCCCTTATGTCTACTATTTGTGTGATTTATACTGAAGCCAATTGACCTCTGATCGCTGTTTCTTAAATTGCCCCGTATTTCCACATCCTTGATTAGGTCTGTATTGTTGGTAATCAGTAGATCCAGTAACACTTTATTTCTTTATTATTATATAATCTTTATTTATTTTCTTCATACTGTACAAAATACAAAATACCACTTTAAAATACATTATGTCATACAAATGGCAACAAGTAATAAAAAGCAATTTTCATCAAGTTTTATCCTAATCTTCTTTAACACCACAGTTGATTTTCTACTTTATGCCTCCCCCCTCCCATTCCCAAACTATTAATTATTTGCTACACACTCACTTATTAACGCTATTATTTTAATACCATAGGGCCACCTCCTTCATCTCTACCTTATGCGCCTTACATAGGATATCCCGGCTTCTCTAACCAAGGTTTCCACATTTTTTCGAACTCTCTAATATTTCCTCTCCTTGCATATACTACTTTTTCCTTCCACACTGTTTCAGTTACAGTTCTAGCCCAATCTCTCTCCGAGGGGGATTTCTCTGCCTGCCATCTCTGCGCAATTAATTTTCTTGCTTGAAAAAGACACCTCAACACTACTTTAGTTTTAATATTTACTCCGTCTAGACCCTCCCCTAAACCTAAAATACATAGTTTCGGGTCCATTTTCAGTTTTATGGTAACGCTTTATTTCTAGTTGGTGCATCCACCATCTGAACCATGAAATTGTCCTGCAAGACATTTAGGAACTGACGAGCCTTGAACGAATGTGTGGTTCCCTCTGCCCAGTCTATGTCTAGATAATTAAAATCCCCCAATATGATGACACTTCCCATCCTTGCTGCAAATCCAACTTGTAATAGGAGATCCGTCTCCCCCTCCTCCCTCAGGTTAGGGGGCATATAGCATATTCCCAGTAATATTTTCCCCTTAGTTTCATCCCTTTGGAGCTCTACCCATAAGGATTCCACCTCCTCCCTAGCCCCCTTAGTGATGTCATCTCTCACATTCACTTGTACATTATTCTTGATATAGAGGCATACCCCTCCCCCTTTTTTACCCTCTCTATCCCTGCGATAAAGGGTATACCCTTGAATAGTTGCCAGCCAATCATGAGAGCTGTTGAACCAGGTCTCTGAAATTCACACAAAATCCAAATCCTCCTTGTACAACAGTATGTCTAGTTCCCCCATCTTGTCTGCCAGGCTCCTGGCATTGGTGAACATGCCATGTAGTTTAGACTGGTCGCATACTATCCTCTTATTGGGTGTTCCAAGATTCCAACTAGGACTTGTTACTATACTTACCTTGGGTTTATGTACTTTAGTCAACCTACCACTAATGCCCCCAATACTACCCTCTGGAATATGTTCCATGCTGACTATCTCTACCTCTGGGCCCTTACCCCCATCGCCTAGTTTTAATACAACTAGTGATGTGATTTAAGGTAGATATTAAAGCAAAAAACATATTTCTTATTTTATTTTAGATATAGTTAGCAAGTAGCTCAGGGACAGGACTCAGGAGGGCAAGAAATTAGAATGGGCAGGCACACACACACATGAAATTGTCTCTCAAAGTGACACTGACAGCAGTGTGCAGCAGCACAGATGATGATGACACCTCACCGACACGACATGTTCCCTCCTGAGTCACAGTGACAGTCTCTCTCCACACTAAGTTATCCCTGCAGTCCACTCCAGTCCAAACAGCACTGACAGTCCCGCTCCCAGCTTGTCTTGCTCCTGCCCCGAAGACGCACACACAAAGCTCCGGCCGCCCTGTTTGGCTCCCTTGCACCATGACTTCACACAACACACTCAGGCACCTACTCTGCCAAACCTGCCCCCCACCGGCACTGTTTGAACACGCTGTAGCAGACACTCGGATGGTCTCAGCCGGCTCACAGCCATATTTTTTACTGGCAACCTTTTCCTGTCACTGGCATTTACTGGGAGGAGAAAAGTGCCCGTTTTTTACTGGCTGCCAGTAAAAATGGTAACACTGCTGTATAGGCACATTACAGCTCAGCTTCTATAGGGCTCATCTACCTTTGTCTCCCAGCAAGATAAGAAGCCCAATCTGTTAAATAAAAAAAATGTAAATGTTTTCATTTTGTATAAAGTTGCAGAATCTAGTCTGGGGTTGAGCTGGAAGTAAACTGAAGATGGCTTATAAATGTTCAAATTTTTATTTAATTTTCAGCCCTTAAGAGTCCTAAAGCAGAACTTAACTCAGCAATACTTCTCTGCTCCAAGGATCCAATTTCTGTAAGTTGCCTCACCAAAGCCAACATCTTCCCCCTGGCTTCTTCTGGGTGTTGGATCTTCAGCTGTCTTGATTGATTGGTGTTGGACAACGTATTTTAGGTGCGCATGCAGAAGTTTGGTCAACTTGGCACCAAGGCATCATGCTAATAATGTAACCTGAGCTGCACATCGCATGTCTCTTCTGCAATAAAAAGCTTTTTTTAAAAAACACTTTAGTTCCACTTTAATTTCTTAACATTTAAGCAATGGGGGGCCAAGGGGACACCATTGTTGAGCTCTGTTTAATAAGGTATCAGTAGCTCCTAAAACCACACAAATCAATCTCCTATGCTGTGTAGTGTGCCTCTACATGATCATAAGCTCTCTGCTTTGATGCTTATTGGTGGATAATGCACTACTCGCTGCCTTTCACAAACTGGGGAATCCAAAACACCGGAACATAAAAAGAAACAGAAGGTGCGTGGACCTAGCGCATTATCCTCAAGCAAAAATATTTATTTAAATACGAAGGTAGGTATCATACTCACAAGCATAGACTTGATAAAAGCATATCATAATGGTCCTCCACATGAGTTTGTAAAACTGTCCACATCACATGGGACTACCTCTGTGGAGGTGTAGACTGGCTATTGCATTTAGAGAAATTCTTCTTCCTCAGAGCCTACCTTCGTATTTAAATAAATATTCTTGCTTGAGGATAATGTTCTAGGTCCACGCGCCTTCTGTCTCTTTTCATAAATCAATTGCACCTAATCTGGCCAGCTACTAATGCTTTGCAATGACTAAAAAATCATTAAACGTAAGTCAGCATGACCATTGCCCTGTCTGTCATTGCAAAGTGCTTCTATCTGCATCTGGGTTTCAAGTAACACCTAATCTGGAAGACAGGCATTCTAAATTATGTCCACCAAAGTAATTGTAAGTTATCAACATCCATGATGCAGTCTAATTATACACACGCCTGATGCAGTCTAATTATACACAACAGCAATATAGTCAATTTAAAAACAAGGCTGGTGCAGTCTAATTGTACAGAAGCCTGATGCAGTTTAATTATACACCCATTGTCCTTGGTAAATGATGTCCCTGCTTCACATAACTGGAGTCTGCAGAAATCATTACCTGTAGAAAGGTGGGGAAGGCACAAAACTGAATGTCTGGTAATATTGGTTGGATTGTACAAAATAACTGACTGGTAATGTCAGCATACCCTTCCACAGGCCTTGGCATTACCTATCTTAGCCAGAAAACACATCTGAGTCTTCTTTTTTTTTCTTTTCTTTTTTAATAATCAGGGCTTAACTCTTCTAGATTTAGGGCTAAGCTCTGCCCATCCATTTATACCTTGTACAACAAGAGCAACTTTAATCACCAAATAGGTGTTCTCATTGGACATTGAATGGCAGCTGGCCAGGGCTTAGCTCACATGTTTCTATTTACAAAGTGCATGTTAATTAGAGAGGTGAAGGTAATAGCAATATCTGATGTTAGTCAGGACTTTGTTTTACATGACATCCAGGTTCACTTTTTAAGGCAGTGATGCAGAGGTTAACTGCCCTTCCCATGGAAGGTGTTAGTAAGACCTTCCTGCAAGCCTGTATGTGAATGGTCTACCGGGAGGTTGGGAAATTCCATTTACTTCTGCAGATATTTTTTGCTAATCAGATGGCTGTGTATGGAAGAGGTTGAAGTGAGGTATCTCTTTGAACATTCTCTAACTGATTTAGTTAGCCACTGAACCATCTAGATAATAGATAAGGGGCCATGAAAACAAAGTTGAGAGCGCTGGTATCCACTTTTACCTTTTTTCAGTGCACATGCATGAGGCACTGGCCATACACTGAGCATAGGCAGTTTTCCTCAGAGTTTAGCTGATGACAAGTACAGTGGAATGCCCCAGTGTGTCACAAAGGAACTGTAGTTGTGGAGGTTGTTAAGTGCTATGCAATCACTTTTCAAACGAATCAATATACGCTTATTGCGATATTTTTTTACCAAAAATATGTAGAAGAATACGTATCGGCCTAAACTGAGGAAAAAATTCGTTTTTTTATATATTTTTGGGGGATATTTATTGTAGCAAAATTGTCGCTCTTTTTTTGTTTATAGAGCAAAAAATAAAAACCGCAGAGGTGATCAAATACCACCAAGAGAAAACTCTATTTGTGGGAAAAAAAAGGACGCCAATTTTGTTTGGGTACAACGTCCCACAACCGCACAATTGTCAGCTAAAGCAACGCAGAGTCTTTTAAAAATATCCATGTTCCCAGCAGCAATCACCAATTGTGGAAGAGAGTAACACATCCTTATGGCCCTGACAGTGAACCCCCCCCCGCGCAGATTAAGGTTAAACTGCTTCTCCTCCAGTCTCATTATGTGGCCCCGTGTCTTCTTACACTCCCTGAGACTGAATAGTTTCTTTCCTATGTGGGGATCCCAATCAATTGAGGTATTTGTAGAGCAATATCATGTCCCGTCTCAAGCATCTCTTCTCCAGCAAAAATAAATTTAGTGTTTGCAGTCGTTCCTCGTAATTGAGGTCCTCCAGTCCCCTTATTAGTTTTGTTGCCCTTCTTTGGACTCTCTCCAGCTCCAGCACATCCCTTCTGAGGACTGGTGACCAGAACTGAACAAACTACTCCAGATGTGGCCTAACCAGAGTTTTATAAAGTGTCAGGATTATAGTTTTATCCCTGGAGTTTTTTATGCATGCTAATATTCTGCTGGCTTTGGTAGCTGCAGCTTGGCATTGCATGCTATTGCTCAATCTGTCATTTACTAGGACCCCCTGATTCTCCATCCTTGATTCCCCCAGAGGTTCTCCCCCGGTGAGTAGTTTGCATTTATGTTTTTTGCCCCCAAGTGCAATACTTTACATTTCTCCACCTTAAACCTCATTTGCCATTTGTCTGTCCACTCCATTATTTTGTTCAGGTCATTCTGTAAAATTTCTATATCCTGATGTGAAGTTAATGCCCTGCTTATCTTTGTGTCATCCGCAAAAACTGAGACCGTGCTATTTATCCCATCCTCTATATCATTTATGAATAAATTGAATAGAATTGGTCGCAGGACAGAACCTCGGGGTACCCCACTCACTACTCCCGACCAGTCTGAGTACATGTTATTTATCAGCACACACTTTGGAAACATCTGTGTAACCACTTTTCTACCCAAGCACAAACCTTATGGTCCATGCCTGCAGACCTCAGCTTGTAATCTAAGCGTTTATGGGGAACTGTATCAAATGCTTTTGCAAAATCCAGATACACTAAGTCCACAGGCCTCCCCTATCTAGATGGCAGCTCACTTCCTCATAGAATGTTAGCATATTTTTTTCCTCAGTAAATTTTTGGATATAGTCCCTTATCGTCCCCTCCAATAATTTACCCACTATTGATGTTAAGCTGACTGGCCTGTAGTTTCCAGGGATTTGTCTCTGCCCTTTTTTGAATATCGGTACCACATTGGCTTTTCTCCAATCATCTGGTACAAATTCTGTTATTATGCTGTCCACAAAGATTAGGAACAATGCTCTGGCTACATATAAAAATAAAAATAAATGCAGCGCAACATCAATAATGTCCTTCAGTTTCTAAAATATCCACCAAAGAACCAGAAGTCCCAGAAAGGAAATAGGGAAATCACGTCAGAAGATTACTCCAATCCACTAGTAATGAGTGACAATCCCTCCACCGGCTGAAAAGTGAACGCTTACCAGAGCGAGTGGACCCCTGAATCACCAGGAAGTCAAATACCCTTGTCTCCACAGGAGAATTAAAAATGGATCGCCAGCAGTCCCGTAGTGTGGAACAGCCCAAACGAATATGTAAAATAAAATCAATCTAAGTCCTCTCCATTAAGCTTCCCATAAAAGTTTTATTATAAAAATATGGCACTCAGATTAGATGCCATTTTGCAAGCATAAAAACATGAACAGTGAGAGGTTGCCGTAGCTCCGTGGGGAACTCCGTTGGATGCGAAAGATGGCAGCAGGCTCGTCCGCTATAACCTGACTAAGTTCTCCGAGGACTCTTGGGTGTAAGCCATCTGGTCCTGGTGATTTATTTGTGTTAAGTTTATTAAGTCTTTTCTTGACACTGGCCTCTGTTAGCCACGAGGGTATGCCCTGTGATGTGTCACTTACGGTACAGTCGCGGTCGGTAATCCCCTCCTTTTCCTGCGTAAAAACTGAGGAGAAGAAGACATTTAGTACAGTTGCCTTCTCTGTGTCATCTGTAACCATCCTCCCATCGATATATATAGTTGGTGAGAGTATCAGAACTTTGATTGTAATGTAATGTAATGTGTGTGAAAAGAATGCTGTAACACTCGTCTATAGATGGGAAAATCTTTAGAGGAAGCAAAATGCTTCAGTTGAGTTGATAGTTTGGCAGGATGTGCTCTGGAATAAAAGAAGAAAGAAGAAAAGCACTTTGCTTTCCTAGGGTTCTAATATCATCTGGCAGGACAGATGTTTCTGGCATGGCATGGATCCATAGTCACATTCACTGTGTCGCTCCACCTAATGGGGACGTCTTTTTGCTCACTCTCTGTAACATGGTGATGCTGGTTTTATCATGTAATTGTAATTAATACAAAGGAAGAGAGTTTTTCAAAGGGCAATACAACATTCAATGTATGCTACATTTTCATTTTACTAAGAGCATTCCTCAGGAACATACTTCCATTTGCCAAGTGAAAAAAACACACATTTAGAAAACAGCTGAATCTGTGATTTTTTTTTCCCATTCTTTCCATGATTTACATAGCTTTGCCAGACAGCACAGCCAGCCTGGGGACCTGACTTTTCTCTATTGCAGTTAAGTTATATAACTAGGTGTTGTTCCTCCCCTAGCCTGTGATTGGACAGTGAATTAGAGGCAGCAGACTGATGAGCTTGTCTCTCTGTCACTCTGCTCTCTCCTTCAATAAGCATAACTTTTGTTATCACATGAGTACTGCAGCACAACTGATTTGTTCCTTGTGCTGTCCCCCCCCCCCCCCCCCCAAATCACTGTGTAGGGCTTGCAAATTCAATTAACCTAATGATTTTTTTATAAATACACACCTAGATAAATTGCTATTTTTATTTAACTGCCTAGATTTTAGCAGTAAATAACAAGAAGGAAAATATGAAAAACAAGATTTGCCACTCCTATATTATAGTAACCAAAAGTTGGATTTAAAAAATAATTTATTGAAAACAAAACCCTAACAGACGGGTTGGCAACCTGTCAATTGCAAGCAGGGGACAGGTAGATTGCATACTGGCTATGCCAATTCTCTGTCTGAAGTGTTCCTTCCACACCTACAGAGAGATGCAGGAAGCAACATGCATTTTTTACTGTGCTGATCCCAGCAGGGCCTCCTCTCCTGTTCATCCAAAGCGCTTGTGTGTGGCACTATATGGGATAGATGAGAACAGAGGGCTGGAGGGGACCAGTGTACTAGAAGATCAAGCAGCAATGTGTTAGTGCCAATTTTCTGCTCAGCATATGAACAAATCTTTACCCTACAGACTATTGACCCTGTGTACACTATCCTGCTGACCCCTGTCTTTTCCCCTGCTACCCTGTGCACTGCCCAGCTCAGCCTGTACAATGCCCTGCTGACCCCTAAACTCTGTCCTACAAACTACTGACCCCTGTACTCTGCCCTGCTGACCCATTTACTCTGCTCAATAAATTATTGACCCCTGTACACTGCCCTAAAAACTGTTGGCTCTATGCATTGCCTTTCAAACTGCTGACCCCTGTTCTCTGCTCTTACCCTACGTTCACACACTACAGTCCATTTAACATGATTTCCTATGGCACATATTCACATCTATGCGTTTTGCAGCTGGTGCATCTTTGGAAAAGGGTCGGGGACGTTTTTCCCATGTTTTGCATGTAATAGACTTCAATGAGTCGCACCAGAAATGCAAGTGTTCCATTTGTGATGCGATTTATGATGTGTCTTGTGTTTTTATTTATTTTTTTCCCTTTAAAAACACTGTATATAGCTGGTTGCAAAATGCATGAAAACTGGTATATATGTTGGTGCTGGTTATGTGGGTAACTATGCTGTGAACAAGGCTCTTAGCCAAAACATGTTAGCAGTAACTCTGTACTTGGTGATTAACGAATCTGAATGGATTACAGAGTGCGGGTTTTTTCCATATATTCATATTCCGCGTTTGTGACGTGTGGGAGGTCGTCTGAACCTAGCACCTGGAGATAAGGTACCAATAACCAATACGCATATTTGGAGGTTTACACAGTTATAGCGGTGCTACCCTGTGTGTATATACAGTGTGTTTACAGTGTGTTTAAAGAGAAAAAAAACGAAAAACGCAAAATGCATGAAAACTGCATGCAAAGTCGCATAAAAAATAAGGGTTTAAAAACGCATTGGACAACATGCCTGAAAAACGCAATAAACACAGCCCGCATAGAAGGGAACCTAGACTTAAACTACTAACCCATAAACACTTTCCTACAAGCTACTGATACCTGTACACTGCCCTACATATTAATGATCCCTGTACACTGCCCTATATATTAATGACCAAAGGACAATGTTCTACATATTACTTACACTGGCCAGAACTCAGTCAATTGGGCCAGAACTCAGAGGAAACATGCCGTCCTTACTTTTTACTGGGCCCTTGCTAGTTACGTTCTTTAACCACTTGCAAACCACGCTATAGCCGAATGATGGCTACAGCATGGACGGCTAGTTTTGGGAGGCTGTCATATGGGCGGCACGCTCTGTGATCGCAGTGTCCGGAGAACACTGCTGATCACAGATTGAGGTAAAGAGCCAATCAGCGGCTCTTTACCACGTGATCAGCTGTGTCCAATCACAGCTGATCACAGATGTAAATAGAAGGCGGTGATTGGCACTCCTTTCCTCATGCTGACAGCATAAGGATCGGAGAAGAGGGCCAATAATTGGCTTCTCTAAAAGAGACACGCACGCTGATAATCAGGGCACTGATTATCAGTGCCCTGATTATCAGTGCAGTCCCAACAGTGCCCACCAGTGCTGCTAATCAGTACCCACCAGTGCTGCCAATCAGTGCCCATCAGTGCTGCCAATTAGTGCCCATCAGTGCCTCCTCATCAGTGTCACTTATCAGTGCCACCTATCAGTGCCACCTATCAGTGCCCATCAGTGCAGCCTATCAGTGCCCATCAATGCCACCTCATCAGTACCCATTAGTGCAGCCTATCAGTGCCCATCAGTGAAGTCTTATCAGCACACACATCAGTGAAGGAGAAAAATTACCTGTTTCCAAACTATAAAAAAGTTTTACAAAAAATGTTAAAGCGTGAACTATGTGTATCATCACAGGGTGATACTGTGGATACACAAGTAGCAGTGTGCCAACGTCCCGATAAAATTTGGAAAGAATTAAAGTAGAAACATGGACTTTATAGGCACACGTGTATATTAGATAAAAAATTGAAAGTTGAAGGAATTACAACAAAAAAAAAATTGAAAGTTTTTAATAGGATAAAGTTAAAACCATTGTATACAAACACATTAAAACACATATAATTGAGTGACCTCAAGGACTCTCATACCATCTCTAATACATATATATATATATATATATATATATATATATATATATATATATATATATATATATATATATATACCACATGTAACAAGCACAAAGGTTTGAAGTGCATAGAGTGATATAGATCCAATGGTTGTTTGGATACATGGAGATGTTGAGTCGTGTTCAGAGGTCGCTCAGAGGATCACCCTACATGTTACGCACATGGGTGCGCTTCTTCAGGAGCTTGCGTATCTAATAAGCATGTAAGAAGGAATTATGAGAATATACCAGAATACACCGTAATATCCAGAAAAAACATGATTATATAAAGATAAAAAAAAGATATGATAGTCACTTTGGTGAGACCCAACAATGCATGCAGCCTAGAACAGGTAACCAAAAGGGAGACAAGAAACAGGTCCCCTCCATATGGGGACATATATAAATATAGCATGGTAGCATATTCGCAGAAAAGATATACAGTATCTTTTATAGATTTTTTACTTTGAAACTATGGGACAATCCTTTTTGCCCGTGTTCATTTATAAATCTTTATATTTTGTTATTTTGTGTACTTTTTTAACTATGCAAATATTTATTTGCTAGAGTACAATGATGCAATACATATTGGCCATATGTTCAACTATACAGTATCTCACAAAAGTGAGTACACCCCTCGCATTTTTGTAAATATTGTATTATATATTTTCATGTGACAACACTGAAGAAATTACACTTTGCTACAATGTTAAGTAGTGAGTGTACAGCTTGTATAACAGTGTAAATTTGCTGTCTCCTCAAAATAACTCAACACACAGCCATTAATGTCTAAACCGCTGGCAACAAAAGTGAGTACACCCCCAAGTGAAAATGTCCAAATTGGGCCCAAAGTGTCAAAACTTTGTGTGGCCACCATTTTTTTCCAGTACTGCATCAACCCTCTCCAGCATGGAGTTCACCAGAGCTTCACAGGTTGCCGCTGGAGTCCTCTTCCACTCCTCCATGATGACATCACGGAGTTGGTGGATGATAGAGACCTTGCGATCCTCCACCTTCTGTTTCAGGATGCCCCACAGATGCTCAATAAGGTTTAGGCCTGGAGACATGCTTGGCCAGTCCATCACCTTTACCCTCAGCTTCTTTAGCAAGGCAGTGGTCTTCTTGGAGGTGTGTTTGGGGTCGTTAACATGTTAGAATACTGCCCTGCAGCCCAGTCTCCGAAGGGAGGGGATCATGCTCTGCTTCAGTATGTCACAGTACATGTTGGCATTCATGGTTGCCTCAATGAACTGTAGCTCCCCAGTGCTGCCAGCACTCATGAAGCCCCAGACCATGACACTCCCACCACCATGCTTAACTGTAGGCAAGACACACTTGTCTTTGTACTCTTTACCTGGTTGCAGCCACACACGCTTCACACCATCTGAACCAAATAAGTTTATCTTGGTCTCATCAGACCACAGGACATGGTTCCAGTAATCCATGTCCTTAGTCTGCTTGTCTTCAGCAAACTGTTTGTGGGCTTTCTTGTGTATTATCTTTAGAAGAGGCTTCCTTCTGGGACAACAGCCATGCAGACCAATTTGATGCAGTGTGTGGCATATGGTCTGAGCACTGACAGACTGACCCCCACCCCTTCAACCTCTGCAGCACTGCTGGCAGTACTCTTACGTCTATTTCCCAAAGACAACCTCTGGATATGACGCTGAGCACATGCACTCAACTTCTTTGGTCAACCATGGTGAGGCCTGTTCTGAGTGGAATCGGTCCTGTTAAACCGCTGTATGGTCTTGCCCACCGTGCTGCAGCTCAGTTTCAGGGTCTTGGCACTCTTCTTATAGCCTAGGCCATCTTTATGTAGAGCAACAATTCTTTTTTTCAGATCCTCAAAGAGTTCTTTGCCATGAGGTGCCATGTTGAACTTCCAGTGACCAGTATGAGAGAGTGAGAGTGATAACACCAAATTTAACACACCTGCTCCCCAGTCACACCTGAGACCTTGTAACACTAACGAGTCACGTGACACCAGGGAGGGAAAATGGCTAATTGGGCCCAATTTGGACATTTTCACTTAGAGGTGTACTGACTTTTGTTTTCAGCGGTTTAGACATTATTGGCTGTGTGTTGACACTGTTGAGTCATTTTGAGGGGACAGCAACTTTACACTGTTATACAAGGTGTACATTCACTACTTTACATTGTAGCAAAGTGTAATTTCTTCAGTGTTGTCACATAAAGAGATAAAATAAAATATTTACAAAAATGTGGGGGATGTACTCACTTTTGTGAGATACTGTATAGTTGAACATATGGCCAATATGTATTGCATCATTGTACTCTAGCAAATAAATATTTGCATAGTTAAAAAGTACACAAAATAACAAAATATAAAGATTTATAAATGAACACGGGCAAAAAGGATTGTCCCATAGTTTCAAAGTAAAAAATCTATAAAAGAGAAAAAAGGGAACAGGGCAAAATGATAGCATACATATATAAACGCATATAACACCCAAAAAAAGGCATACCCAGCAACACGCACATACTGGAGTCAAGCCTGCGGGTGTCATACACATGGCCATTGGTTTGAAAATGTTCAAAACAAATTACATAAACAGATGTTAAAATATGGCTTACCATAGGCTAAGTGCAGGCGTGTAGTCAACACCAAGTATGGCTAATAAGTGTTACCACCAGAGGGAGGTGATAGACACACAACGGTAGATACGTATCTACACCGGCAGAATGAGTAAACTGACGACAATATAAATTGCTGTAATGATAACCAGCAAGGTCCAATGGTAGAAAAAAGAGTGTTTTGACTCAAATAGCCAATCACCTAAAAGCCAGGGGAAGATAAAAAGAGAACAATAGAGTATTGATAGTAACACCAGCATGGCAAAAAAAAATGATATATTTATATATTTATATATATATATTATAAAATTATACTCCAAAATAGATGAACTCAACATTGGCCATTAGTCTTACCTTTAAGGACAAAAGCTGTGGTGAACGATAGAAGACAAGCAACCGCCGTGTGTGGTCAAGTGACTGTATAGTAGCCTGACTGACTGAGCCAAAGAGCAGCCCCATATATATGGGCCCCAAACCGGAAGTGCGTCACTGGAAATTGGAGTGCGTCACCGCAAACCGGAAACCGGAGTGCGTCACCGCAAACTGGAAATACGTGGCCGCAAAACCGGAAACCGGAAGTGTGGAGCCGCAAACCGGCAACCGGAAGTTCGCAACCGGAAGCGCTGCGCTGGGTGACCACACAAGGGAGGGCAAAAAGGCCTCAATGCCTCCCCAGGTCACAAGAATGGGTGACAAACATGTTGAACCGAAACAAAGCAACAGTCATTAAAAAAAAAAAAAACAGTATAAAAGGGGAAAGTAACATGAGCGTCCCCTAAAACAATAATTGTGCATAACAAGTTTACATAAATTCATAACCCTAAGTTCGGTACAAAGACATACATTGCAATGGGTTGCAATAGATTGTTAATATATGATCTTTTTGAATGTGTTTTTTTGAAGAGATTATTACTGGACCAACAAGATGGTAGCAAAGTAGTCAAGGAAATGGCTCCTGCATTGTGAATGGTGGCGTGCTCAAAATGGTTTGGTACAAACTGTAATTAAATGATTGAATAAATCAATAAATACTGTAAAATACTATTAACAATAATAAATAAAAATAATAAAATAAGATGAAATATGAGCAAGTCAGCATATCCCCAACGCCAGAACCAACAAACATCAATTAGAACACGGCATACATCTATTGAAAGGATTTGTAGGATTTGGTCTCCTTCCAAAAAAGTCTTGTTTTTTTTTCAAAATTTTTGGTCGTAATTTGTCTATTTAACAAAAAAAAATAAAAAAATAAAACAGCGGTGATTAAATACCACCAAATAAAAGCTCTATTTGTGTGAAAAAAATTATATCAATTTTGCTTGGGTACAGTGTTGAATGACCGCGCAATGTCATTCAAAGTAAGACAGAGCTAAAAGCTGAAAATTGGCCTGGTTAGGAAGGGGGTAAAAGTACCCAGTAGGTAAGTGGTTAAAAAAAGGAGTGCTCCACCCTGGTAATCTTTGATCTTTGTTGTTTAGTTAGATCTCCACCTCTCAAAACTTGTCTACCCCTGGTCTAGGTAGTCCATACTGGGAGGATCCTGGATTCACAAGTGCCAGGAATACAATTGCTTCAATGTCTCATAGCAGTTACACAGTCTGCTATAGCTTTGCAATGCTTTTGTTCAACAAGCAGATCAGTTTTTCTAGCTTGACTATATACTATATATACTATAATATATATATATATATATATATATATATATATATATATATATATATATATATATATATATATATATATATATATATATATATATATATATATATATATATATATATATTATACTATATACATAACCATATATTTACACCTATTACTGTGAACTGCCTCACCTGTTTCAATGACTAATAATTTAAATATGGTATTCTGGTTGTGCATTGCCATTTACTGGGTTACTGGGTAATAGGTTGCACCTTGCACTTTTTGGCAGTCTACCTACCAGATGCTAGGAGGTAAGCATTGCCTAGATGTAAAAATCAGTAGACTGTTGAGGAAAGATAAAGAAAAGATTGTGAAGTAAAGATAAAGAAAAACAGTCGTATTATGGCTTCATAAATTGTAGATGGATGACTTTCTGCCTACCATTGTTATACAGTGTAAAATGTCATGCGAAAATATAACAAACTATCCTTTATGTCCCTCGTTATTAACTGTTTTGTTTATATATGGGCCTGATCTACATTTTTGGATTTATCTTTTGTCTGTGTGTGCTACAACAGGACGGCCGGTCACACTGGGCAATCACACCACCAGCCTATTAGATCTGAAAAAAGAAGTCATTTAGTAATAGGCCAGGAAGGAAGCTGTCTGCTTGTCTATTTCCTCTCTTGGAAAAAAAATGTCTCTACTGTGCCATAGATAAAACAATGCATTGCTTCTAGGATGCTTAAAGGGGAATTCATATATATATATATATATATATATATATATATATATATATATATATATATATATATATATATATATATATATATACAGGATATACTGTATAATTATACAGTGATGCTGATCAGTGATTTTGCCCACTGACAAAGAAATGATGAGTCTATAATTTTAATGGTAGGTTTATTTTAACAGTGAGAGACAGAATAACAACAAAAATATCCAGAAAAACGCATTTCAAAAAAGTTATAAATTTATTTGCATTTTAATAAGTGAAATAAGTATTTGATCCCCTATCAGTCAGCAAGATTTCTAGCTCCCAGGTGTCTTCTATACAGGTAACGAGCTGAGAGTAGGAGCACTCCCTTAAAGGGAGTGCTCCTACTCTCAGCTTGTTACCTGTATAAAAGACACCTGTCCACAGAAGCAATCAATCAATCAGATTCCACTCTCTGGGTGAGAACCTCCTTCTTTCAGCCAGGCCATTGAAAATGGGTCGTGGATGGGCAATCCAGCATGACAATGACTGGAAACACATGGCCAAGGCCATAAAGCAGTGGCTCAAGAAGAAGCACATTAAGGTCCTGGAGTAGCTTAGCCAGTCTCCAGACCTTATTCCCATGGAAAATATGTGGAGGGAGCTGAAGGTCCGAGTTACCAAACATCAGCCTCGAAACCTTAATGACTTAACATTAGGAAATGGACACCTGTTGTACTGTAGAGGCATTAAAGTGGGGGTTGATCGTGAGCCTTAAGCATATAACCCCACTGATCCCCCGATTCCTTGTGCCCCTATATCCATTTTCACATGCCCTTATACTGTATGTATTACCCGTACTATCTGCTTAATCCAGATATGGTATAGTGGGAGGATAGTTCTGTCCTCTGAGTAGAACACACTTTTTCATATATGCGACACATTCAGGCATAAACCCACAGGTTGTGAGCACTAGTTGACTTATAACCTGTGGTAATACCTTGTTAGACACATTGAATATGGCCCTTTTTTCTTCTGATTAAACATATTAAAAACCTGTAATCATTCTTGTATGTAGAACTTTACTTGCCTGTTTACACTCACTTTCTATCTTTAGGTGAATACTCAGTAATTACAAGTATGTAACTGTAATTACAGGTATCCTATTTTAATCACGTGGAATTTTAAAAATTATATTAAATTCCATTATAGAATAAATGTATTTTTTGTCAAATAATAGCTACATTTTTTATACATTCTTTATACAGGATTAATGTAGTATGGTTTTAGCAATTTTATATTTTATATATTTTTGTGTACTTTATATTCAACAATGTTGGGGACTCTATTTTTATTTATTTTTTAAATATATGTATTTTTATTTTTATTTTTTAAGTCTATTTTTATATATGTATTTATATATATATATATATATATATATATATATATATATATATATATATATATATATATATATATATATATATTTTTTTTTTTTAATGTTATTTTCTTGTATTTATATTTTTTCCAGCAATCATGAGCATTTATTACTTATCTGTAATTTAGCAATCACATTTTATGTAATACTTATGTATTGCGGTCTGTTTCCTCTCACTGCGGTCTGTTCCATTTTTATATATCACTATACTGAGTGGACTTACATCGTTTTTACCCCATTCATTCATTGTTCCTAGTCAACATAGCTCTTTCAATGTGATTATACATTAGCGTGTACATGCACAGCAGAGAACAGATCGTAATGCCAGTGTAAAATTATTATATTATTTTTTATTATACAATATTTATATAGCGCCAACAGTTTACGTAGCGCTTTACAACTTGAGGGTAGACAGTACAAATACAATACAATTTGATACAGTAGGAATCAGAGGGCCCTGCTCCTTGGAGCTTACAATCTAAGAGGGAAGGTCAAGAGATACAAGAGGTAATAACTGTGGGTGATGTGCTGATTGAGAAGATAAATGTACAGTTGTTAGGTGGGGGCCAGATAGGCTTCTCTGAAGAGATGAGTTTTCAGGGATCGTCTGAAAGTGGATAAGGTAGGAGAAAATCGGACGGATTGGGGAAGAGTATTCCAGAGGATGGGGGAGGCTCTGGAGAAGTCCTGAAGGCGAGCATGGGATGAGGTGACAAGGGAGTTTGAGAGCAGGAGGTCTTGGGAGGAGCGAAGAGAACGATTAGGTTGGTATTTTGTGACTAGGTTAGAGATGTAGCTAGGGGCCAGGTTGTGGATGGCTTTGTAAGTTATAGTTAGTATCTTGAATTTAATTCGGTGACTGAGTGGCAGCCAATGGAGGGATTGGCAGAGGGGTGTAGCAGACGCTGAGCGGTTTGTGTGGTGGATGAGCCTGGCCGCAGCGTTCATGATGGACTGAAGTGGGGATAGCCTATTTAGAGGTAAACCAATGAGGAGGGAGTTGCAGTAGTCAAGGCGGGAGATGACCAGGGAGTGGATTAGAAGCTTTGTGGTGTCATTGGTTAGGAAGGGGCGTATCTTGGAGATGTTGCGAAGACAGAGGCGGCAAGCTTTGGATAGTGATAGAATGTGGGGTCGAAAGGTTAGTTCAGAGTCCAGGATTACACCTAGGACCTTGGCGTGGGGAGATGGGTTGATAGTTGAGCCGTTGATCTTGACAGGGAGATCAGGGGAAGTGGCACCTGAGGGAGGAAATATCATGAGCTCGGTTTTGGATAGGTTGAGTTTGAGAAAGTGATGTGACATCCAGGCTGATATGTCTGCTAATAAGTTGGTAATGCGTGAGGAGACAGATGGAGAGAGCTGGGGGGTGGAGAGATAGATTTGGGTGTCATCAGCGTAGAGATGATATTTAAAGCCGTGGGAGGCAATCAACTGACCCAAGGAGGTGGTGTAGATTGAGAAAAGGAGAGGTCCGAGAACAGAACCTTGGGGGACCCCGACGGAAAAAGGAAGAGGAGAGGAGGAAGTAGAGTTGTAAGTGACACTGAAGGAGCGGTGGGATAGGTAGGATGAGAACCAGCGAAGAGTACAGTCACGGAGACCAAATGCTCTGTTATGCCTATACTGCATGTATAATATTGCGGGATTTCAACGGCTTCAACACATCCCCACCCCCCGAGCGATATTACCATATTTAGGGGAGGTTCGATGTGGGCCGTATGACTATAATAATGTGTGAAGCGTAGGCGTCGACACCGTCTTTGAAAACGTCCTATGACGAAACGCGTAAGGGGGGAGTCACGCTCACACATCATACCCGGAAGTGGAGGCTGGAACGCAAGGTGGGACGCACGCTTACAGCTCGCTTCTGGTCCCATCCTTGCATACAGCGTTGCCGGTTTTACTATTTTTCTATTAAGACTTGCTATATTTCCATTATTACTTGCTGTAGTGGACTGTTTTAAGCTCTTGTGCAATAAATATTTGACATACTTCACGAAGGAAGCCTCCTTGTGTTTCTCTTGTCTCTGGAATTCCGGAGGGTTTAACAGACAAAGGAGGTATGGAGTAACCTGGTCATATTGGAGCACACAGCTTACCCTGGAATACTTGCAAGGATCGCATCAATTAGAGTAACAGCAGCTTAACAGGAGAGACCACCAACCACCCCAAGGCACCCACTCTATCGCTCGGTACCCCTGTAGGGGTGATTAATTCTGGTAAGTGGGGGAGCACTGGGGGGAGAGCACTTCAAGTCACTACATGAATAACAAGCACAGAAGTCACTGATGCAACGCCCTCAAGGGTGAAAAATATATAATATATATACTGTACTTACTTTTCCCATTTGGCTGAAAAAATTTTTTCTATATGGAGTATATGCATATATAAACTATTTTTTTAAATGAACCATCACCATCCATGAAATAGAAGACACTGTAATTTATATTTTGTGCATGATAAGTTTGGGACTGTTATATGCATTGTATTTTATGTTTAGGGAGTGTTTACCCTATATTTCACTTTAATTAGTTTTCTACACTTTATTTATAGGAGGCGCTCATTGTCACAATACTTCTGAACCTTGGGGTTATTCACTACCCAATTGCATTATTTCACTTATAATTTCAGATTGGTTTAATAGATATTGCACGGACACTCGTAATCCAATGATGTTTTCTTATTTAAATTAAAATTATTTTTGACTTTCTAGCGCCATTTTGTCCCAAAACTTTTGGACTTTGGGGTGCATTTTTCAATATTTTTTAATTTTCTTTTTTAATTATTGTAAAGAATATTGTAGTATCTGTTTTCACCTATGCCAGCACAACAATACACGTTAAACCAGATATATTTTTTTACTAGAGCATTTCTCACAAAATCTACCTAGCACTATTTTAATACCTTTTGCATCATAGGTTTATTTTATTTTATTTTTATAAAAAAAAATTTCTGGCTTTCTTATATCATAAGGATACTCTATCTTGTGACCGGGATACGGCATTTAGTGATGGAGTCCCTATATGTCACAGACATCTGAACTTGGGGTATAGATTATATTATTTATTAAGTATTACAGAGGGCAGCGCCACTTCTATCTCCTTAATATCTATTTGCTCCTACTCTCAGCTTGTTACCTGTATAAAAGACACCTGTCCACAGAAGCAATCAATCAATCAGATTCCACTCTCTGGGTGAGAAACTCCTTCTTTCAGCCAGGCCATTGAAAATGGGTCGTGGATGGGCAATCCAGCATGACAATGACTGGAAACACATGGCCAAGGCCATAAAGCAGTGGCTCAAGAAGAAGCACATTAAGGTCCTGGAGTAGCTTAGCCAGTCTCCAGACCTTATTCCCATGGAAAATATGTGGAGGGAGCTGAAGGTCCGAGTTACCAAACATCAGCCTCGAAACCTTAATGACTTGGAGAGGATCTGCAAAGAGGAGTGGGACAAAATGCCCCCTGAGATGTGTGCAAAACTGGTGGCCAACTACAAGAAACGTCTGACCTCCTGTGATTGCCACCAAGGGTTTTGCCACCAAGTACTAAGTCATGTTTTGCGAAGGGGTCAAATACTTATTTTCTGGATTTAAGAACTGAGGGGAAGAGGTTTTAAGGCCAGGACACCCTTAAGCAGATGCAATAGCAATAGGCAGACTCCGAGACAAAAATAGGCAGACAGCTATACAGGTAGAGGGCCTTTAACCACTTCATCCCTGGAAGGAATTACCCCCTTCCTGACCAGGCCATTTTTTGCGATACGGCACTGCATCACTTTAACTGACAATTGCATGGTCGTGCGATGTTGTGCCAGAACAAAATTTATAACCTTTTTCCCCACAAATAGAGCTTTCTTTTGGTGGTATTTGATCACCTCTGCAATTTTTATTTTTTGTGCTATAAACAAAAAAAGAGCGACAATTTCGAAAAAAAACAATATTTTGTACTTTTTTCTATAATAACTATCCCATTTAAAAAAAAAAAATAATAATTTCTTCATTAATTTAGGCCAATATGTATTCTTCTACATATTTCTGGTTAAAAAAAATCGCAATAAGCGTATGTTGATTGGTTTGCGCAAAAGTTATAGCGGCTACAAAATAGGGGATAGATTCATGGCATTTTTTTATTATTTATTTTTTTACTAGTAATGGTGGTGATCTGCGATTTTTATCGGGATTCCAACATTGCGACGGACACATCTGACACTTTTGACACTTTTTTGGGACCAGTGACATTTATACAGCAATCAGAGCTAAAAATAGTCACTGATTACTGTATAAATGTCACTGGTAGGGAAGGGGTTAACACTAGGGGGCGATCAAGGGGTTAACTGTGTTCCCTATGTGTGTTTCTAACTGTGGGGGGAATGTGGCTGACTAGAGGAGGAGAGAGTTCATTGTTCCTACTTAGTAGGAACACACAATCTCTCTCCTCTCCCCTGACAGAACAGGGATTTGTGTGTTTACACACACAGATCCCAGTTCTCGCTCTGTCGCAAGCGATCGCGGATGCCCGGAAATCATCGCACGCGCCGGGCAGACGCATCGGCTCCAGGGACACACTGCGGGCACGCGTGGGTGACTCCGGCGGAGCGCGCCTGCTACATTGTCTTAAAGAGCTGATGTACAGTTACGATGGCTCGCACAGCTGTGCCAACCTACTGCAGTATAACTGCGGCAGCTGGTCGGGAAGTGGTTAAACTGAATGCGGTTACTATTTGTAGAACTGCTGTCTCCTATGGCAACTGAACTTTGAACAGTCAATAGAGATCCATACACGTAACTCACAGTAACCCGTTATAGATCATTTCTCACATCTAACAGTATCCTACTGTAGCTCTTCACTCACTGAGCTCCTGGGCTCTCACTAGACTTCAAGATCCCAGTCGTCACTGGATCCCCTGAGCTCTTCCACAGCTAACCTGCTGTACTCCCCTCAAGAGTCACCCCTGCTAACCTGCTGGGTGCCTGGCTTGGTACTTTGCTGAAGCTTTCCCACTTGTTCACCGTCCCAGGCTAGTGAATAAGGCTGCTCTGGTACTTCTTCAGACTTCCATAACTGGCCTCTGATAACCGTAGTGGTTGTCCCTTAATGGCAACTGTATCTCCTTTATCTCCGACCTTGATCCTCACTTGCCTCTGGTAACAGGAGTGGTCATCCCATGTGGCAAAAAGTATAAAAGTGTAGCGCTACAAGCTAGCAGGCATATAAAAAACTGAGTACATACACACAATGAGTAAACCTAGAATGAACTAAGTATGACCATAAATATGGATTACACAATATAAATACGTAGTGTTGATCTGCAAAACATCTAAGTGAAACAATGAATAATAAATCTAATTGGCAAAAATAAACAGTGACTGGTAATAAAAACAGTGACAGTTCCAAAAGACCTAAATTGATTATAAAAAAGAACTTGAAACGTAACAGTCCATAATATAAATTTGTGAATAAATTATGAAAAAACACCACCAAAAGTCTATGGAGGTTGCACGTAACAAAGGATGGAAAAATAACTCCCAGGTTCACAAGTGAATAGATAATTAATTCCAGGATTTAACAGGTAGGTCGATACTGAGGAAACCAGAAGTGAACGGAAAATCTAGATCGGTGCCGGAGCCATCACCAAGAACATCAAGAGGCTTACCGGAAATTAATGACTTGAAATGACATACGTCATACAAGTCAAAAAGGCTTGTTGACCGCCCGGTCTAAGCAATGTAGCTTGTCAGATGTCATCAGCATACAGTGGGAAAGGAGGGTAACATCACAGCTTCCACATCCATAGGCAATCCGACATGGGCCAAACAAATAATTCATATGCCATGCGAGGAGTAAAGAAACTCACATAGCGTGATAATGTTTAAAACACTGGTTTATTAAAATAATTAAAAAACAAACTCACATATTGGAAGATCAAAATACAGCTTAAGCATCATATAGCGGCAATCGTGAGGGGTCCACCCATCGTGGGTGGGCCCCTCACGATTGCCGCTATATGATGTGGACCCCTCACGATTGCCGCTATATGATGTTTAAGCTGTATTTTGATCTTCCGATATGTGAGTTTGTTTTTTAATTATTTTAATAAACCAGTGTTTTAAACGTTATCACGCTATGTGAGTTTCTTTACTCCTCGCATGGCATATGAATTATTCGTTTGGCCCATGTCAGATTGCCTATGGATGTGGAAGCTGTGATGTTACCCTCCTTTCCCACTGTATGCTGATGACATCTGACAAGCTACATTGCTTAGACCGGGCGGTCAATAAGCCTTTTTGGCTTGTATGGCGTATGTCATTTCAAGTCATTAATTTCCGGTAAGCCTCTTGATGTTCTTGGTGATGGCCCCGGCACCGATCTAGATTTTCTGTTCACTTGTGGTTTCCTCAGTATCGACCTACCTGTTAGATCTTGGAATTAATTATCTATTCACTTGTGAACCTGGGAGTTATTTTTCCATCCTTTGTTACGTGCAACCTCCATAGACTTTTGGTGGTGTTTTTTCACAATTTATTCACAAATTTATATTATGGACTGTTACGTTTCAAGTTCTTTTTTATAATCAATTTAGGTCTTTTGGAACAGTCAATGTTTTTATTACCAGTCACTGTTTATTTTTGCCAATTAGGTCTATTATTCATTGTTTCACTTAGCTGTTTTGCAGATCAACACTACGTATTTATATTGTGTAATCCATATTTATGGTCATACTTAGTTCGTTCTAGGTTTACTCATTGTGTGTATGCACTCAGTTTTTTATATGCCTGCTAGCTTGTAGCGCTACACTTTTATATTTTTTGTCACTTTTTACCTCGAGTCTACAGGTGTGTTAGCTGCTATCCTAGTGTCTTCCTTTGGTCTAGCGCAGCGCTGTACATATCCATTTATTTGTTTCTGTCATCCCATGTGGCAACTGCTTCTCTGTCACTGCTGGCAACGATGCAGTTCCCCTGTCTGGCGGAACCTCCGCAACTTGGTTGGGCTTCCAGCCAGAAGCCCCAACCCCGCGCTGCTTCTCTTAAACCTGGATAGGCCTCAGACAGCCTAGCAGCCAGGTGCTCCTGGGATAGGCCTCAGACTTTAGGCACACGTCCACCAAGACAACAGTCCAGGTGGCACAGAACCCCCCGATCACCTGACTCCTCCCAATTAACCACTTCACATCCACGCTATGGCCAAATGACGGCCACAGCGCGGACCTGCATTCCCGGGAGGCCGTCATATCATGGCCTCCCCTGTGCACGCACCCTGCGTGTGCTGTGATCACCGAATCACTGAGACTTGGGTGATCACCGATCTAAGTAAGGGGCCGGTCCCGGCCCCTTACCTGACAGCGTGAGTAGAAAAAAAAAGCAGATCACCGGTTCGAATGTGAGGGACATCGGTCCCGAAGTGGACATCTGCCTCATCAGTGCCACCTAATAGTGCCACCTAACAGTGCTCACAGTGCCACCTAACAGTGCCCACAGTGCCACCTAACAGTGCCCACAAGTGCCACCTATCAATGCCCACAAGTGCCAGCTATCAATGCCCATCTGTAGTGCCAATCAGTGCCACCTAGCAGTGCTGCCCATCACTGCCACCCATCAGTGCACATCACTGCCACCCATCAGTGCACATCACTGCCGCCTCATCAGCGTACATCAATGAAGGAGAAAAATTACCTGTTTTAAATTTTTTATAACAAAATATAAAAAAATTAATTTTTTTTTTTTTTTAATTCAGATTTTTACATTTTTTTAACAAAAAGTAAAAAAATGCAGAGGTGATCAAATACCACCAAAAGAAAGCTCTATTTGTGGTGAAAAAATGATAAAAATTTCATTTGGGTACAGTGTTGTATGACCGCGCAATTGTCATTCAAAGTGCGTCGGGGGGGGGGTTTAAGTGCCCAGTAAGCAAGTGGTTAAATAGGCTATCTCATCAGGCCAAGAGACCAAAGAAAAGAAAATTGGAGTTTTTTTAAGTGGCAGAACTAGTGCATGCATGGAAATGCTTACTTTTCCATGCAGTCTTTACTTATTTGCAGGAGTGTGCAGGCAAGTAAACTGTTGCTCTTCCAGCTTAAGTTTATTGCAGAGATGCCCTTCTAAGTAGCCTAGTCATGTGACCTATCAATT
The DNA here is from genome assembly GCF_042186555.1 of Aquarana catesbeiana. Taxonomy (NCBI): domain Eukaryota; kingdom Metazoa; phylum Chordata; class Amphibia; order Anura; family Ranidae; genus Aquarana; species Aquarana catesbeiana. The sequence continues at coordinate 116,969,306 of NC_133325.1, forward strand.
TAAGGGATGTATGGGACCAGATCTGTGCAGTCAACCTGGGTTGGAAAAGGAACAGTTCTCTGCCTACTCTGCAAGCAACAGACTCTACAATGCACAGCACACTGTGGTGCATTGCCACTCGTAGCTGCATGCTGCAAGATATGTGCATTGCTTTAGTGAGCTTGGTTGCTGTTCAAGCTGTATGTTGTTCAAATTGAACACATGTAATGCACATACCCAGGGCCGTCTTTAGCGCAGGGCAAACGGGGCACTTGCCCCGGGCCCAATCTTTGTTGGGGGGCCCGCGCTAGCCGTGAATTGGGGCCCCGATGACAGCTTTGCAGAGCGCACAGAGGACACGGGAGGATGTATTCCTCGCTAGCCAGCTGAGAGGGGGCGGGGCCGGGAGCTCCACTGACGCTCTGACCCCGCCCACGTGCAGCCTGTGTACTCGGAAAAGAGCTTCTGTAGTGAGAGCCAGTGATCGGAGTGTGACTGTCAGTGGAGCTTCCGGCCCCGCCCCCTCTATACTGCCTGGTGAATACAGAGGTCCGGGGGCGGGGCCGGGAGCTCCAATGACACTCCCACTCCGATCACTGGCTCTCACTACAGGCGCTCTATTCCCAGTACACAGGCTGCACGTGGGCGGGGTCAGAGCGTCAGTGGAGCTCCCGGCCCCGCCCCTCTCAGCTGGCTAGCGCGGAATACATCCTCCCGTGTCCTCTGTGCGCTCTGCAAAGCTGTCATCGGGGCGACCATTCACGGGTGATGTGGGCCCAGGGCCCACCCAACAAAGCATCAGTGGAGCTCCCAGCTGCTTTAGTGAGAGCAGAGAGTGGAAGCCCCGCCCACAGTCCGGAATGTATGTAGTGAGTTTGGCTGGCCAGGTATGTCCTTACAACCATAGAATGCCTGACTGTTTAAACCCTGAGCTGTGTTATTTACCTGTAAAGCTGTGCATTGCTGAAAGTTCTCTGACCATCCCCTGTATAATGTCTGCAGTCTCTGTCTCCTGCAGTATGTCCGCAGTCTCTGATTGTCTCCTGCAGTATCTCCACAGTCTCTGATTGTCTCCTGCAGTATTTCCGCAGTCTCTGTCTCCTGCAGTATGTCCGCAGTCTCTGATTGTCTCCTGCAGTATGTCCGCAGTCTCTGATTGTCTCCTGCAGTATGTCCGCAGTCTCTGGTAATCTCCTGCAGTATGTCCGCAGTCTCTGATTGTCTCCTGCAGTATGTCCGCAGTCTCTGAACCTCTCCTGTAGTATGTGTATTAATGTGCCCCTTTACTTGCTCAATTATTTGGGATTGCTCCACTGCTCAGTGAGAGGTAATGATGTGCATGAACCTCTAGCAACCAATCAGCAAACAGTAGTGATCTGCTTTAATCTCTAGCAACCAATCAGTAAGTGCTAATGATGTGCTGTAACCCCTAGCAACCAATTAGTGAGCGCTAATAATGTACATTAACCTCTGGCAACCAATCGGCAAGCAGAAATTATGTGTTGTAACCTCTAGAAACCAGCCATTGAGCAGTAATGATAGGCTGTAACCTCTGGCAAACAATTGCATTCGCTGCGTGATCTGCTGCAGTAAACCGATTTTGAGTCTACCTGCTATTTTTTGTATGTCTCAGAATGGAGGGGGGCCCCAAGAAAATGTTTGCCCAGGGCCCAATCAAAATTAAAGACGGCCCTGCACATACCACAATAGAATAGTGTAAATGGGTCCTGCCCAGGTGTGCATGTGGATGATTGCACTCAGGTGTCAGGTGAGTTTTAACACCTCTGTAATTGGATTGGGTAGTGTGCTGCTGAAAAGTGGACCTGCATTACATAAGTCTTTGGCACCAAAGACAACAGTCCCACCTAAGGCTATAACACTTTCTTTTTGGAGCTTTGAATAGAGTGGGTAAGGGTTAGAAGTTCTTTCTCATCTTTATTGTCCCCGCTGGGAAGATTTCTCCTCACTCCCTCTCCTTGTTTTGGGTCTCACTTGAACAGCAAGTAAAGAGAAATCTCTAAAGTTGGACATAGACAGAAATAAAGCTACTTTTTTAAGTTGCATCCAGGCAGATATAAAGAAAATACCAATGTATGTAGGCTGATTGAATGCATTTCTATATGCAGCTAGTTTGAGCACATAAGTTTGTCTTGGTATCAACATCATGTAATCCCATGTAAACTAGCACACAGACTTGGGGAGGGAGGGGCAGAACTGGAAGCCAATCAGTTATTCTGAAGTGAACACATGATGACAAGGGGCATGCTTCCAGGAGGACAGAGCAGAGCAAGCAGATGATTGAACTACTGCTGCTCCTTAAAGCCTTAAGCCTCGTACACACGATTGGATTTTCGGACAGGAATTGTGTGATGATAGACTGTTTGCCTAAAATCCGACTGTTAGTATGCTCCATCAGACAATTGTTGTCCAACTTTGGCCAACAAATGTTGGATGGCAGGCTAGTAAATTTTCGGTAGACAACGGTCTGTTGTCAGATTTTCACCTCGTCTGTACACAAGTCTGTCACACAAAAGTCCAAAGTACAAACACACATGTTCGGAAGCAAGGACGAGCCGTCTTGTAAATTAGCATTCGTAATGAAGAATTAACATTCGTGACATGGCAAATTATGAAATCTGGAAATGCAGCACACATTCTCTTCTTCTTTAATGGGATAATAATGAAGCTGCTTTGCTGGTGATACTGATGGCATTCTGCCAAACGTATTTTCAAAGGCTTTATTTTTCTAGTGATATCAAGAATAATATTATTATGCTTGTTTTTTTTGTTGGCCAAGTTACCACAACACTATTATCCCACAGTTTTTAATATCAAAGATACAAGTATGTTGGTGTCCCTTGTTAATTTTACATTGTATTTTTGAAAATGCACTGGCCTACTCCCAAACTGTCATTTGAAGTAAAACACAAGTATTATTCTACACATTTTTTTTATTGTGCATTAAAAAAGAAAACATAAAATTAGACATGTTATCTGCCAATATAACTTAACCAAAACGTGCATTCTATGTATCCAAAAATATATAAAATATAACAAATCAAATCATTATTCAACCAAAAAATAAAATAATAACTATTAAGTGGGGTGAAAATCCCCAGACCAGCGGCCTTGTTGGGGGTCTTGGAGCTGGTATTGCCATTGACCGCTGCTGTGGTGGGTGGGGTTGCTGTGGTGGGTGGGTTGGCTGTGGAGGTTGTGTATGTGGGCCCACAAAATCACACAGGTGGGTGGTGACATAGATCTCACTCGTCGCCCCCCTGTTGAGGAGCTGCAGGATGAGCTCATCACACCTTCTTCTCTGGTCTCCGGCCATCCCCCTTAACCCATTGGCTGTCACCACGCCAAATCACTCATCTGGGTCAGTACAGATGGCAGTAGTGGCCTGGCTGAGTAAGGCAGCTGTGGCCTCATCCAGATTCCTGCTCTTCCTGGCCGTTTTAGCAGGAGGGCATAGGGGAGGGATCTGGGACTCCATCTGGCCGCTGGCCACGGGCTTCTCCTGACTGACACTTTCCTGTGTATGAAAATGGGACATAATTAGAATCTTTTTTAGGGTCTGGTCATCAGTCTCACACAGTTTTGATCTCCTCACTCTTGTAAATAGAATGTGGACAAATAGCAAAGACTATCATTCTGACCCCAGCATTTTTTATTCTTGTTCAAATCATTTTGGTCACTACTGTCTATTGATATGGAAACCACTTTGTTAAGGCAGAAATAATTTATCAATAACGTCTAGTTATCATTATTGTATTTTTGGATACAAATATGTTCAACAATGCTATACCTGGGTCAAGCTGGACTCCTCCACATCTTCATCCTGTGCAGCAGGACCTGTGTGGACCTCAGGAGCTGTGGCCTCAGCAGACGTTGAAGGGAGCATAGACAGCGATGGCCTGGGTTCTGTCTGGTCGGTCAAAAACCACAGGCTGTGGTAATACCACAGCCTGGGAACATCCATCCAACATGTCATCTGCCGATGCTCCAGATCTCTGTGAGTCCATGACCTTGTTGTGCTCCCTTTTAAAAAAACTCCTCAGGTTTGATATTTTTGTAGTTGATGTCTCCACTCCAAGATCATTCCTACCGGCTGTTCCATCGACCGTGTGTTATGGCTTTATATACACTGCGCATGTGTGAAACTCTGCTCTCAGTACATCATGACGCTAGGGCGTGACCATCCCTTTTCTGCATGCGACACACACGGCGGAACATTCAGCAGGGACAACATGGCAAATTCGGCGGATTCCAGGCAGCCCTGCAGTGGTGGAGCTCATAGGAGGCAAAAAGCAAGGATGAGATGGTGGAGATGGTGCAGACCCTAGAGAAGCACGACTACGTCTGCAAGCTGCGCAATTACGAAAGGCCCAACAGCCGAAAGTACAGCATTTTGGAGAAGGTCATCGCCGTTTTGCAGAGTGATTTTTCAGTGGAACGAGCAAAGGACCAAATCAGAAAACGATGGTCTGATCTCAAACACCATAAGCAAGACCAGATGGAGTATATAAATCAGATCATAAAAAAAGTAAGCAAGATTTGTATCTAACCAATATGTATATGTGTAAATGAGCTGTCTGTATATGTTCTTTCTCCAAGTAGCTATAGAGAATTATATATAAGGTTATCTAAAATCTTTGTATGACTTGGTATTTGAAAGATGAAGGTAAATAAATATAAAGCAGATATGAACATTCTTATTTGGTCATAATTTTGGACATTACTTTATTTTTGTAACAAATTTTTTAATCTTCTTTCAACAGGGAGGCACCAAAAAAGGAGGCAACAGCCAAGCCATCACAATGCACGAAGGGAGGCTACCCTCGCTCGGGCCCCAACAGGGGAGGCAACAAGGGCATCTTCCCCCCAAAAACGTAAGTGACAACTTAAAACACACTCATTTAGCCGCTGACAGTGCTTTTAGGTGGGCCAAAGGCCATGGACTTAGGTCAGAACTTAAGGGGTAAAGAACACTTTCTGGTTACTGCTTGCCTCATCAGAGCCCATTAATGCAGCCTTGCCAGTGTAGATACGGGTAGAGGAGAGGCCCCGGGGATCACAGTCACACCAGCTAGGATGATCATCATATACCCCCTTTCCCATAGGAGACAAGAAGGGTGGGGGGCAACTGCTGGACTTTTTAAATGTTGGCACTTGTCCAGTGTTTGCCCTCTGTAAAATGACATCACCATCCCTTTACTATGCATTTTTCACAGGAAAACAACCAGAGTGCAGCATGGTGGAGTCAACAAGTAAGGAGCAAACATTGACATCAGACCAAGTGCAAGGTTGATCAACTATTGTAGCAAAATGGATGCTAGAAAAAGATGGGACTTGGGGTGGCTTAATGAATGGTGTATTGTTTCTTTTTAGAGGAAAGAGAGTGTGGTGAGCTCACCCAGGATGTTTTTTTGGGGGCATGGGATCTGACTCCCGGACCTAGTACAGATGTACAATACCCTGACGCGAGTCACACTAAGGGCCAAAGCGACCCAGAAGAGGAAGAAAGTATTCGGGAGGCTCTTGTTTGTGCAAGTAAGTATTGTTGAGCTCTTATTTGGACATCTAAATACTCGACATGTATACACATTTGAAGCCAAACACCCACTCCACACATTAGCAAAGTATGTAGTGTATTAACATTTGCATGGAGAAGGAAGAGGTGGAAGGAGCTGGCAGTTTTGCTAGGTACCCGAGTTTTGGAGACCCAGGCACCAGGGCCAAGATTAAAGAGTAGTTGAAGTGTGTACATTCTTAGTAGTGTAGGTGTCTGAAGGGCAAGCAGGTTGCAAGCAACAATAGACTGGGTAGGAAAGTATTTACAGAAATTGACCATAAAACTCACTATGTAGGGCCTCAGCCACTTGACAATCGTTACCTTAATACTTTTTACTCTTCTTACTAGGTCATGAACTGCCACAATGCACTATTGGCAGAATGAGTGCAGATATGTTGCATTGTTTGAAGGATCTGGAGAAAATCAAGGAGGCTGCCACTGCTTTACAGTGAAGAATCAGCGATTTTGTGGACATGCTTGCCAAATTTTAATTTCCTCTTGCCTTATCTGAAGTTTTTTATTCCACTTGTTGGCTCCTGTTTGCCATTTTCTTATTTAACACGTTTTTCAGACTTGGAAATGTGAAAGTTTAGGGACAGAACTCAGTGTTTCTACACTCGACTCTTCTAGGTGCACTACCAGGTCATGTTTTCTGTATTTTCCCCAGTCAAAAAACAACTGTGCGAATTACTAACGGTGAACATGACAACATCACCTGTGCCAAATTCTACAAGTATTGAAAACATGAACTGAGTTTGCATCTTGAGGAGGAGAGTTGGGAAACACTGCCCTAACTAATGTGAATTGTAATTTTTCAGTGTTTTGAAGAATATAAAACAAAAAAATTGAAGGTGCTCCCAAATTGTGCCTTAACATTTCTATTTCCCTCATGATCCGATGCCTAAAATGTGTGTATTTCCATACATCTAGTTTGCTAAAAGCCACAAAACACACAGTGTGTCAACATGTGCTATCTACCATCACTGGGTATCAATGGATGCATTTTGGGGGTGCAAGCCCTTCCTCATAACTAGAGAAGCTCAGAGGAAGGGAGTTGCACCCCTGAAACACATCCATTGATACCCTGTGATGGGAGCTAGCACGTGTTGACACACTGGGGTTATTTACAAAGGCAAACCCACTTTGCACTGCAAGTGCACTTGAAAGTGCATTGAAAGTGCACTTTCAAGTGCAGTCGCTCTAAACCTAAGGGGTAGATCTGAAATTAGGGGAAGCTCTGCTGATTTTATCATCCAATCATGTGCAAGCTAAAATGCTGTTTTTTATTTTTCTTGCATGTCCCCCTCGGATCTACAGCGACTTTACTTCCAAGTGCACTTTTAAGTGCACTTTTAAGTGCACTTGCAGTGCAAAGTGGATTTTCCTTTAGTAAATAACCCCCACTGTGTGTTTTGTGGGTTTAGGAAAAAAGTTGTTTGTGACTACACACATTTGCTGCATGGGATCATAAGGGTAATTTAATTGTCTTGCCTCAACGTGTACGTGGTTTCAAATTTTGGCTTTTAAAGGGGTGCGATCGCCCTACATGAGGAAGGCAACATCCACACAGTCTTGGTATACTAATGTCTCATTTGCCTGTTTAGCCCCAAAAAATGGGAAATAATGCAAAACATACATGTTATACACCAAGAAGTTGGTTTGTTTTAAAAACTTAAAACGCACATCTGAATGTGCTTTGAGTAAATTTTAATTTACTAAACAATGTGTGGCTTATTATTTCAAAGCACAATACCAGTGTATTTGTTAAGTTGTTGTAGTTACAGTGACAATATGCTCCTAAATGTGGCCTACTCCTGCAATTTTCCGGCCTCCAAAAAATTATAAGAGTTGAAAAGGCATAATGTTTTTGAACTTCATGCATTAGATCCATTAATAACAAAAACATTGTGTGCGTGTAGCAGACCCACAGCACACCATAATAGTTAGCTGAAGAAGATATGGTCACCTCATGTAGCAAATAAGGTAGATTTGCACTATTGGAGCAAGTTGCCAAAATAAAGCCCATTTGTGAACATATTAGACACATAAGAAACACAGACAACAGTAGTTCAAATGAAATATTTGTTTATGATCTCAAAAATATATTAGCCATAATCAGCTACAATTTGCTGCCAAGCCACTGCTCCTCTACCCACAAAATAATCAAGGTATTTCTGCCGTAAATCTCTAGCAATCTGTGAGGGCAGTCCAGCATGGGCATTTTCAATAGCCGTCAGCACGCCCACAGACAGCTGAGCTGCAGTCTCTTCAGCTGGGCCTGCCACTGCAGGGTCCACGTCACTTGGCAGTGAGGCAAGGTAGCTAGTTGCATTCCTCCTTAAAAAATTATGTAAAATACAACAGCACAGGACCACATGGTTGATCTTGTAGAGTGCCAGGATGATTGGAGTCAAAAACAGCCTGAAACGATACGATAAAATGCCAAAGGTGTTTTCGACCACCCTTCTGGTATGAGAGAGCCTGTAATTGAATATTCTCTGCTCTGGGGTGAGGTTCCTCATAGGAAACAGCTTCATCAGATGTTCCCCCAAAGCAAAGGCCTCATCTGCAACAAAAACAAAATTGAGGCCCTCATTATTCTCCTCAGCAGGTGGCAAGTTTAAGGTGCCATTCTGGAGCCCCTTGTAGAACTCTGTCTGCATAATCACTCCTCCATCAGAGTTGCGGCCGTTCTTCCAAACACTCATAGTTGGCAGACACTACAGCTAGATAACTATTCTGCAAAAGCCTTTATAATTAAAATAATATGAGCCAGAGTCGGGTGGTGGGACAATCCGGACATGCTTGCCATCAATAGCACCACCACAGTTGGGAAAATCCCACTGATGGATGATGGATGATGGAACTGGGCTGCAACATCCTGCCATTGCTGTGGGTTGGAAGGAAAACTGTGGATTAAAAAAATTAAAAAAAATACTACTTCTGCACATAACATTGCAAGCAGATCTGACACAAACGTGCTTAGCCAACATAAGGGGAAAACTTAAATGAGTATTTAAAGACAAAAGGGTAAGGTCAACTTATCTGATTCATCTCCCCCTCTGGTGGCCCATTGGCAAAATTTTAGGGTGGGTGGGGGAATGAGTAGATGTTTTGGACAGGTAACCCTCTCAACTTCCATGAGAGCTGTTTGCATAAATAATCTGGGATACTTTATTCAGCCCCTCTTTACTCACACTATTGGCAGCCCAGTGGACAGGTAAGAAGTGTCATAATCTAAAAATATGGATCCATACTGTCCAAATTGCAGCACATTTTGACATTCAGAAAATACCTATCAATATAATAGGAGACAAAAACTGGCTAAGTTACAATTTGCAGGTAATCAGACTGGCCCTTGCACTACATGAATGGGTGAATTGATACAGAAATTTAAACACAAAAGAGGTATAGTGTGTATGGGTTTGGCAAAGTCAGCAGATAGAGTATTTGTATCTGTTCATTTTGCTTTTTTGGGGGGCGGGGAGGATTCCAAATGATTTTGTGCCCCAAAAAAATGGTCTCTTGCCCTCTGCCTGAATTTTAGGACAAGAAAGGTTTTGTTGATGTCTAAAGAGGCAACAACTCTGGTACCAGTGTGGAGATGCTGTGCATGGATGTTAGTAAAAAGTCTATGCACATTATTACCCGTGAATCGTCTAGGCATGAAATCAGTTTGATCAGCATCAATCAGAGAGCGTGTGACCTGGCTAAGTATGGTGTTGAGCAACTTCATTAGGATCTTAAGCTCACAGTTTAGGAGAGCAATTGGTCTATAGGAGGAGGATAAAGTGGTAATGCGAGCAACATGTACCGATGGGGGAAAAGCATCTATTTCCAGACACTGTGTAAACATAGAGGTTAACCTAGGGGATAGTAACTCACCATGGATTTTATAAAAGTCCATAGGGATGCCATTTGGGCCAGGGGCCTTCTCATTAGGGAATGATAGGATAACAGAGGGAGTTCTTTTCACTATCAGACAGCCAACCTAGTGCCAGTGGATCGAGAAGAGCAGTAAGCTGGGAAGGATTAAAATGGGGGGGGGGGGAGAAGGCATATAGCTGTCCAATAATAATTTGAGAATGCCTCCAATGTCTCCTGAGTAGAGGAGGCCATAGAGCCATTGGGGGAATGTATTTCTGATATAGAGGTAAGAGGCTTGCATGGTGTGCAAGCATGGCCATTTTTATCTCCTTTTTAAAAAAAAAATTTAAAAAAAGCTGCCTACTGCTATGATGAAGTGGGAGGTCTATCTTAGAAGGGCAAATGGTCAAAATCCTTCTAAGAGTGTGTGTAAGCATAGAGGGTAGCTTGGTCATCCACTTCCCACATGAGGGCCGCTGAATAGCAGAAATGAGCCTTTGACATAGGCCTTGAAAGCATCCCTTACTAAACCTGGAGAAGCTTGATGGGCACAAGGGGAGTGGATCTTCAGCACTAGCGGGCAATGATCAGACAGCCTGTTAGGAAGATGCATAGCCTCTTGGACATCTGTGAACAATGAGGGGTTCACAAACGCCAAATCAATGTGGGATGTTGTTTTGTGTGTAGCAGAGAAGTAGGAGTAGACCCTGGAAGTGGGATTATTCCAGCACCAAATCTCCCTCGAATCCTAAGGTTTCCAGGAACCAAAAGAAGATCACACACCGCTCCAGGCAAGTCTTCAGGTGCAAATGGATAACAGGTGCAGACCCCGGATCACCACCATCCAATTCGAATAAAATGAAGAAATGGTCGCACTCTGAATTTCCAAAAAAATTGCTTTTCAAGCAAGCTATCGCTTGTGAAACATGTCAACTGCTTGTCCTGTGTTTGTCTGATACAGTTGTGACAATAAAGGTACATCAAAGAAAATGTTTTTGGGAAATTCAGTGTGTGACCATTTCTTCATTTTATTCCTAAGATCTCCAGAAGGAGGCTTAGATGGGTGAGGTCTTTCCAACTCTTGGGATAAAATGGCATGAAAGTCCCCCATAATCAGAAGTTTAGCAGGACAATAAGGAGAGATTTTGCCTAGAGTCATGTATAGTACCGAATCAGAAAAGGGCAGGGGTATATAAATGTTCACAACAATGTACTTTTTATTCCATATATGGAGTACCCAGCCTGTCGGATTTTACATGCAAATATTGCTAGAAGTTCTCTGCCAGGAGAACATAATGGCTCGGTGGGAGGGATTCTACTATCAATACTGACTATGGCTGGCTTAAGATACGAATTCCACTTTAAGGAGGGTGCTCATTCCTGTTAAAACATAGCTCAACCACCTGTTTTTATTGCCCTCTGACCACAAGCCCTTAACTATAAATAAATCACTAGTATATGTGTAAATAGAAATATATATCTAAATGAAAAAAACTTTTTTAACCACTTAAGGACAGAGCCTCATTTTGAGATTTAACAAGAAGAAAGGCGCCTCTAAGTGAAGAATTAAAAACTTTTAATATCCCCAAAAGGGGTTAAAACACTTACAAAATCTGCAGTGGAAGGGAGCATTTCATATGTTCATAAAGCAGGTGATCCGGCGTCAGGGAGGTCCCCAGTATGTTATAAATTTTCAATGATGTCAGTATGCAGCAGCGGAAGAACCCAGGGTGAATGATAAAATCAGCACAGCTACCCCTCATTTCAGATCTTCCCCTCAGATTTACAGCGACTGCACTTCCAAGTGCACTTTAAAGTGCACTTGCAGTGCAGAGTGGATTTGCCTTTAGTAAACCAACCCCATTATCTGCCTGGTCTTGATATTCAGAGCGCCCTTATGTACACGTTTTATCTGGATTTTTGTTTTGAGATTTGATGTTTAGAAAAATCTGTTTTTTTTGCTAGAAAATTACTTAGAATCCCCAAAGATTAGACAAAAATTTTTTTAACATCATACAGAATAAAATGCGTTGCAATACTTTCTGTCACACCAAATTTGTCCAGCGGTCTTCCAAGCGCACTTTTTTTGGAAAAAATACACTTTTTTGAATTAAAAAATAAGACAACAGTAAAGTTAGCCCAATTTTTTTTATTTTGTGAAAGATAATGTTACGCTGAGTAAATTGATACCCAACATGTCACACTTCAAAATTGCACCCGCACGTGAAATGGCAACAAACTTTTACCCTTAAAAATCTCCTTAGGCGATGTTTAAAAAATTATTATTTATTTTACTTTTTATTTTTATTTTTATACTGTTCTTTAAAAAAAAAAAAATGTGTCACTTTTATTCCTATTACAAGGAATGTAAATATCCCTTGTAATAGAAAAAAAGCATGACAGGACCTCTTAAATATGAGATCTGTGGTCAAAAAGATCTCAGATCTCATATTTACACTAAAATGCCATAAAAAAAAAATGCCTTTAAGAGCTATGGGCGGAAGTGAAGTTTTGACGTCGCTTCCACCATACAATGGTATGGAGCCAAGCAGGGGCCATCTTCCCCTCAGTCAGCTCCATACCACAGACCAAGAAGGATCCAATCGCCTCCACCACTACCAACGGCTCCGGTAAAGGCGGAGGGCACCGGAGCATGGCGGGAGGGGGGCCCTGTCCCGCCACCGATAAAAGTGATCTTGCGGCGAATCTGCCTCTAAGATCACTTTTATCTGAAAGCGGACCGCCTGCTGAAGAAGAGGATACCGGGGTTATGGCAGCTAACTGCTGCCATAACAACAACACTCCTCTTCAAACAGCCGACGTATAATGACGGCGGGCGGTGGGCAAGTGGTTAAACAACTTTTTAGGTCCTTATTAACCTTAAGTTCACATTGGAATGTGGTGCGGGAAACTCGTGTTCAAAATGCACTGGGTGTGTGGTCTGCTGTGGGTGTCAATATAAACCTAACAAGACCCCAAACATAAATCGCAAATGCAGTGCATTTGCCTGCAATGGATAGCATTGCACCACAGTACATTACGATCCAGTGCAGTACTTTTTAAAAAGTAGTGCATGCACTACTTTTGGTGCGATCCAGCTCGATTTAGCCCATTCCAATAAATGGGCTGAAAATCACACCGCACAGTCGCACAGGAATTGCAGAAGAACACAGACAGCATTCATGTGCGATTCAGGTATTAACCAGCCCTTAGTGAACTCTAATTAGTTCTCTTCTCCTCTTAGGTGTTGTATTTTTCTTTTTTTAATTTGTGTTTGTTCATGTTTGTAAACCAGAAAAAATATAAATATAACCCTGCGCTTACCCAATGTGGAAGCAGCTCACACAACAAATTAGGATTTTTGTCAGATTACAAATGCAAATACAAGTGTAGCGCTATGAGTTATGGGATTATAAAAATTAAAGATGATATAAGACACAGGTAAAAAATATCTGTATCAAACCCCAACATTTGCAATATAAGATAGCTTGACAGATATATAAAATAAACAAAAACAATAATAAAGTCTCTGGTATTTCTTCAGATGTTTTTAAATGCTTAAAAAGCTGAGGAGGACTGATGTTAATCAAGAGGTATATAAAGTCCCTTATTCACCACGTGGATAACACATGCAAAAATGTGATGGACCCTCCACACACGGACAAAATGAAGGCTTACCAGAGGGATTGAACTCATAAGAACATACGTTCAATGAGTCAATCAAGCTTGTGACCCCAATGGGTATTCAAAGAAAGGGAACTTCACAACTGGACGGTGATAAAGCTTCAATACATATCCATACTTCTGACGGTACTCAAAATGAATAGCAAACCTTCCCGCGGGTCATCTCAGATAGACAATCCATATAGAAATGAAGAAGGGGAGCCACATAGCATAATACCGTTTAAGGAAACAGATTTATTAAAATAAGTATTCAACTTACATTCCAGTAATAAGAAAAGCGCTTCAAGTTAAAATTATGGCAGGCAGTGGAGTCTCCCGACGCGTTTCGTCTTAAAAGACTTCTTCTGGGGTGCTCACTCACTGCTGCCATACCCCTTAATATAGCAAACTAAGCCCCCTTAATGAGGATACAGCTCGTGTCCAAATTTCAAAAGCACTTCCGGGTTTAGCCAAAATGGCGGACCCGCGTGCGTTCCACGCCTCAGTTAAATGTGTGTACATGCGTTCCAACATGTATACTGAGAGATTCCTGTAAAATGTAATCAGATTGTGAGTGTAGGGACAAAGTAAGAGTATAATTGAAACGGAAAACATTTCATAGTGAGAATATTTCCAATATATGGCTGTTATTTCTCACTATATCGTGGTGGGGAAAACAGACGAGATACCGGACATGCGTCACCCATTCCGGTGGGGTGAAACCACGTCACTTCCCTTTACACAGACCGCAATAGATAGATAGCGGTTCAAGCCTCGTTTTGAAGCTTAGCCACCCATCCGTGGGGATAGGAAGAACGGGATGCCGGATGTGCGTCACCCATTCGAATACGGAGAACACACATCACTTCCCTTCATGTGTAACGCTACAGATAGACAGCGGTTCAAGCCTCATTTTAATGTTACAGTAGGGCATATATTGCCACCTCAAAGCAAGGCGGAAGTATGTACCGCCCTATCACATAAACAATTAAAGGAATATATAAACCTGAAGCCAGGCCTAATTTTAGTGGCGGACAACATAGTGACATCAGTGAAGGACCCTATGTGAACAACAGTGGAGAAAGACAATGTGCAGTGGCATAAAATCTAAGCCACAGATGTGTTAGTGAATAAATGAATAAAAATTGGATATACTGACTGTTGATATAGATAATGGTATAGTGATAGAGAAAGCTGAAATTAAAAGTAAAGTAAAAATTAAATAAAATTAAAAATAAAAAAATTAAATAAAGTTAAAAATAAAAATAAATTTAAAAATAAAAATAAAAATAAAAAAATAAAAAATGGAACGCACGCGGGTCCGCCATTTTGGCTAAACCCGGAAGTGCTTTTGAAATTTGGACACGAGCTGTATCCTCATTAAGGGGGCTTAGTTTGCTATATTAAGGGGTATGGCAGCAGTGAGTGAGCACCCCAGAAGAAGTCTTTTAAGACGAAACGCGTCGGGAGACTCCACTGCCTGCCATAATTTTAACTTGAAGCGCTTTTCTTATTACTGGAATGTAAGTTGAATACTTATTTTAATAAATCTGTTTCCTTAAACGGTATTATGCTATGTGGCTCCCCTTCTTCATTTCTATATGGATTGTCTATCTGAGATGACCCGCGGGAAGGTTTGCTATTCATTTTGAGTACCGTCAGAAGTATGGATATGTATTGAAGCTTTATCACCGTCCAGTTGTGAAGTTCCCTTTCTTTGAATACCCATTGGGGTCACAAGCTTGATTGACTCATTGAACGTATGTTCTTATGAGTTCAATCCCTCTGGTAAGCCTTCATTTTGTCCGTGTGTGGAGGGTCCATCACATTTTTGCATGTGTTATCCACGTGGTGAATAAGGGACTTTATATACCTCTTGATTAACATCAGTCCTCCTCAGCTTTTTAAGCATTTAAAAACATCTGAAGAAATACCAGAGACTTTATTATTGTTTTTGTTTATTTTATATATCTGTCAAGCTATCTTATATTGCAAATGTTGGGGTTTGATACAGATATTTTTTACCTGTGTCTTATATCATCTTTAATTTTTATAATCCCATAACTCATAGCGCTACACTTGTATTTGCATTTGTTCATGTTTGTACCACCAAATAAAAAGAAAAAAAAAAACTGCTTTCTATTAAAAACATGACTGTATTGCCTTTATAAATAATAGAGGCCACCGAATAAAATCTGTAGTCCCTGGCTGATCTATGTACATTGCAGGGATTATAACAACCTTTGTTGCAGATTCCCCACTTTTGTTATTCAAAAGAAATCCCTGTGTGTTTGTCTGTGCCTCTGTGCTAAGTGAGTCTAATGCCCCGTACACACGGTCGGACTTTGTTCGGACATTCCGACAACAAAATCCTAGGATTTTTTCCGACGGATGTTGGCTCAAACTTGTCTTGCATACACACGGTCACACAAAGTTGTCAAGAAAATCCGATCGTTCTAAACGCGGTGACGTAAAACACGTACGTCGGGACTATAAACGGGGCAGTGGCCAATAGCTTTCATCTCTTTATTTATTCTGAGCATGCGTGGCACTTTGTCCGTCGGATTTGTGTACACACGATCGGAATTTCCGACAACGGATTTTGCTGTTGGAAAATTTTATCTCCTGCTCTCCAACTTTGTGTGACGGAAAATCCGATGGAAAATGTCCGATGGAGCCCACACACGGTCGGAATTTCCGACAACACGCTCCGATCGGACATTTTCCATCGGAAAATCCGACCGTGTGTACGGGGCATTAAGGTTTTTCACCTTGCATTCTTTTGGAAAAAAGGAAATATAGATGACCTTTTCCTAATTCGGATGGGAACAGAGGCACTTCTAACTAAATTCATCGATCTACTCAATGTAAATCAATTCAATCTACGCTTTACTAATGCCGCGTACACACGGTCGAACTTTTCGTCTACAAAAGTCCGACGGACGCCGACGGACCAAAGCCGGCTGACAATCCGATCATGTGTGGGCTTTCAGCTGACTTTTCCAGCCACAAATCTGACGGACTTTAGATTTGAAACATGCTTCAAATCTTTATGTCGTAACTCCGCCGGACCCAGAAATCCGCTCGTCCGTATGCTAGTCCGACGGACAAAAACCCACGCTAGGGCAGCTATTGTCTACTGGCTATCAACTTCCTTATTTCAGTCCGGTGTACGTCATCACCTACGAATCCGTCCTACTTTTGTGTGATCGTATGTAGGCAAGTCCGTTCGTTAGAAAGTCCGCCGCAAGTCCGCCAAAAGCCCGCCAAAAGTCCGTCGAAAGTCTGTCGGACGGGCTGTCGGACTTTTGTAGCTGAAAAGTCCGACTGTGTGTACGCGGCATTACAGTTATGATTGTAGAAGTATTCCTTTTCTTGATTTAAAAATTATTATAGGCTCCAATGGTCAGATTGGAATGGATCTGTATCGTAAGCCTTCAGTGGGCAACACATTGCTCCATGTGTCCAGTGCACATCCTCATCCTTTAGTTTGTGGTATTCCGTACGCCGCCCAATACCTTAGGCTACGTCAAAACTGCACAGAAGATGAGGATTTTCACATTCAGGCTTCTGCCCTACACGAATGACTCCTGGTCAGGTACCAGTGGATTGGAGAAAAGCCAATGTAGCACCAATATTTAAAAAAGGCCTAAAATACATCCCTGGGAATTACAGACTAGTTAGCCTAACATCAATAGTATGCAAGTTTTTGGAGGGGATGATAAGGGACTATATACAAGATTTTAGTAATGAGAATGGTATCATTAGCAGTAATCAGCATGGATTCATGAAGAATCGTTCTTGCCAAACTATGAGGAGTTGAGTTGCCATCTAGATAAATGAAGGCCCGTAGACGTGGTGTATCTGGATTTTGCAAAAGCCTTTGAAACAGTTCCCCATAAACATTTATTGTACAAAATAAGGTCCGTTGGCATGGACCATAGGGTGAGTACATGGATTGAAAACTGGCTACAAGGGCGAGTTCAGAGAGTGGTGATAAATGGGGAATACTCTGAATGGTCCGGGGTGGGTAGTGGGGTCCCACAGGGTTCTGTGTTGCGACTAATCCTATTTAATCCTATTGTCGCCCGCAGACCCCGACAACCAACGGCCAGGGTTGTTGGGAAGAGGCCCTTGTCCTCATCAACATGGGGACAAGGTGCTTTGGGGTGGGGGGGTCGCAGGGCACCCCCTTCACCAAAGCACCCACTCCCCATGTTGAGGGTATGCGCCCTGGTACGGCTCAGGAGGGGGGGGGGCGATTGCTCGTCCCCACCCCCTTTCCTAACCGGCCGGGCTGCGTGCTCGGATAAGGGTCTGGTATGGATTTTGTGGGGGACCCCACGCCGTTTTTTCGGGGTAGGGGGTTCCCCTTAAAATCCATACCAGACCTAAGGGCCTGGTATGCCCCCAGAGGGGAATTCCCTCTCGCGCTCGCCGCAATAGGAAAATGTGTTTTTCCTATTGCAGCCAGCGCGAGATGTACAGTACTCTGTCGCTGAGAACCAGCGCGATGGGTTCACGCTGGAAACATTCTCGCGGCCGCGTACTGTAGTTTGTATAAAAGTCCGATGCTTTTGTGTACACACGATCGGACTTTGCTCCATCTGACTTTTGTTGCAAAAAGTCCGATTGTGTATACGGGCCTTTAAAGAGCTCAGGGGAGTAGAGAACTTTGGTATACTCATGTTGGGTGTGGGTCAGTCTCTTAAACTTGAACACAGACAGCAATAAAAACCCTGTATGCAGTTCTAAACCCGCTACAGGGACAGTGTCATTGTGTCAGTTGATCCTACTGTATGAGAAGGATTAAGCTTCAGTAGATCCTTCAGAGTTTCTCAACAGCTCCAAATTTAGGTATCAATAGAAACTAATATCCAAATGTCTATAAATCATGGAGTATTTAATTCAAGTTACCTGCCTATCATTATGTAATAAAAACATAAACCAGTAATTGGGAACCAACTTAAGGTGAGTGATAACATGAAACCCTGACTCACAAGATTCAAGAGGGAACTGAATTATTTGTGGGTAAAGTAGTAAGGTGTCCGTTTATAAAACAGAGAGCAGCTGTGATACTCAGGATCACGGCTGATCACTGGGGTGTACCAGTTTATATAGCTGAGATAAGGAGCAGAGAACATGTTCTCCGCTTCTCATCACAGTACATGACCATTCTGTCACAAACGGCCAGTTTAAAAAAGTGAGATCTGAAGATCTCATAGCCATTACACTGAAATATCTCCCTTCCAGATTCACCAGCTCAGAGGTGGAGAAACTGGGAGAGAAGCTAATGTGATAAGAGGAAGAAGGCTTCTTTATTCCTAATATCAATATATAAATGAATAAATATATACAAGTGTGTATATATATATATATATATATATATATATATATACACACACACTGTATCACTGTATCTCACAAAAGTGAGTACACCCCTCACATTTTTGTAAATATTTTATTATATCTTTTCATCTGACTACACTGAAGAAATTACATTTTATTATACAAGCTGTACACTCACTACTTTACATTGTAGCAGTGTAAATTTGCTGTCTCCTCAAAATAACTCAACACACAGCCATTAAGGTCTAAACCGCTGGCAACAAAAGTGAGTATGCCCCTAAGTGAAAATGTCCAAATTGGGCCCAATTAGCCATTTTCCCTCCCCGTGTCATGTGACTTGTTAGTGTTACAAGGTCTCAGGTGTGAATGGGGAGCAGGTGTGTTAAATTTGATGTTATCGCTCTCACTCTCTAATACTGGTCATTGGAAGTTCAACATGGCACCTCATGGCAAAGAACTCTCTGAAGATCTGAAAAAAAGAATTGTTGCTCTACATAAAGATGGCCTAGGCTATAAGAAGATTGGCAAGACCCTGAAACCTGATCTGCAGCACGGTGGCCAAGACCATACAGCGGCTTATCAGGACAGGTTCCACTCAGATCAGCCCTTGCCATGGTCGTCCAAAAAAATTGAGTGCACGTGCTCAGCGTCATATCCAGAGGTTGTCTTTGGGAAATAGATGTACGAGTGCTGCCAGCATTGCTGCAGAGGTTGAAGCGGTGGGGGGGGGGGGGGGGGTCAGCCTGTCAGTGCCCAGACCATACACTGCACACTGCATCAAATTGGTCTGCATGATGGTGTAAAACGTGTGTGGCGGTAAACAGTCAAGTGTGTCTTGCCTACAGGCAAGCATGGTGGTGGGAGTGTCATGGTCTGGGACTGCATGAGTGCTGCCAGCACCGGGGAGCTACAGTTCATTGAGGGAACCATGGATGCCAACATGTACTGTGACATACTGAAGCAGAACATTATCCCCTCCCTTCAGAGACTGGGCCACAGGGCAGTATTCCAACATGATAACGACCCCAAACACACCTCCAAGACGACCATTGCCTTGTTAAAGAAGCTGAGCATAAAGGTGATGGACTGACCCTATTGAGCATCTGTGGGGCATCCTCAAATGGAAGGTGGAGGAGCACAAAGTCTCTAACATCCACCAGCTCCGTGATGTTGTCATGGAGGAGTGGAAGAGGACTCCAGTGGCAACATGTGAAGCTCTGGTGAACTCCATGCCCAAGAGAGTTAAGGCCGTGCTGGAACATAATGGTGGCCACACAAAATATCGACACTTTGGGCGCAATATGGACATTTTCACTTAGGGGTGTACTCACTTTTGTTGCCAGTGGTTTACACATTAATGGCTGTGTGTTGACTTATTTTGAGGGGACAGCAAATTTACACTTGTAACAAGCCCTTTGCTTGCTCGGTTCCACTCTCCCGACACTCCTCTGCTCTATAGAATCAGATTGCAGATCACAACATCTGATTGTTCGGTCATCCGATGCTCCAGGATTAGAACTACAGCTATGTGCCGTTCTAACCCAGTTGTGATAGCGCAGAACAACCACCAGGCAGGCTGTATGTAAGTTCAACCAGGAATCTCTCTTTATTGACAGGAATACAGTCTCTTTTATACAGTAAAAGAGAGGGTGCAGACCTCCTGTTCATATTACTCTAACAATACAGCTATGAGTAAGCACTCAGTCCTGAGTGCGAAACGCGTCAGCTTATCTGTACTTTCTACATGACAGTCTTGTTATTTTGATGATCCCATTTTTTCAATAAAGTGAAGTTTTTTGACTACATCCGGTGTGCGGCATCCAAATCTTCCCCTCCATTCAAGCCTGCTTTGCTTAGCATTCAGCCAGCACCTGGAGCTCTTCTGCTCTGAAACTTCTACTTACACCTGGGTCAGTGTCAGCCTGAGCGGTGGAAACACTTTCTTTGCTTAACAATACAGCTGTAACCTAATTAACCTAATTAAAATGAGCTAATTAACTAATCCCTTTAGACAGCCTAGATGACTCAGAAAACCCAATCAACATTATCACAATAGCAGAGTTAATTAACACAAACAACAATGGGGATCTAATGACTCTTAGATCCCATACTAGAGACTTATTTACAATACACATTCTAGCAGGCAACAGACAGACAGGTGCTGGAATTTACATCAGCATCTCCTAACAATATCTGTCCTAGCATTATGAATCAGCCACTATTTCTAATATGGCAAATCCAGGGTCCCCAGAGTCTGTGTGTCCTGGGGGACCAGGACCCGAATCCACAGTAGTACCACCTCAAGGGTCCCCAGGCATACAGCTCACAAAGAGCACCGTTCCCCCAAATGCCAGGGCCCACAATCGATCGGCAAGAGGCTAGCATTCAGTCCCCTCCAAACGTCTCTCTCCCGGCTAGGTCTGTCACAACAATGTTATACAAGCTGTACACTCACTACTTTACATTGTAGTAAAGTGTCATTTCTTCAGTGTTGTCACATGAAAAGATATCATAAAGTATTTACAAAAATGTGAGGGGTGTACTCACTTTTGTGAGATACTGATATATATATATATATATATATATAGTATATATATATATATATATATATATATATATATATATAATATATATAAAGGACTAGCGTCAAATGTAGAGCTTCAAGGACACCGCCACTCGCTGGTTCTTCTTTTTAAGGGCTTTGTTTGGCCATTTTTATTAAAAGCAAGTTCAGCAAACAACATAGGTTTCCCTCACAGGGGCTTTCAGCATTCCTTTTTCCATCAACAAAAAAATGACAGTTAGCCTAGTTGGCTCTCAGTTGCAGCACTCCAGGTCTGGCCTTACACTCCAGGCCCTTGTCTGTCTCCTACAGACTGTTTCACCGACCAACATGGTGCACACAGCTAGCAGCCTCTTTTTTTTTTTTTTTTTTTTTTTTATTGAAAGCCTATGGCGTGCATAACACACCCAAAAACTTCACCCGGTGCATAAAAAAATGTGCACACACATAAAGAGTGGTCACAAAAAAGTGCAACGGGTACACAGACGTGCCAATTCCCTGATCCCCCGGGGCGTTAGGCTCCAGACGGGGACAAAGGTACTTTACAATGGTCTATCTGGCCGAAACCAGACAGACCCCGTTCTCTGGAAGGTCTGCCGAAACAGAACCCACCCAAGTACTAGGTAGGGCTCCCCCGAAGGGAGACCCCATGGGTTAGGGCAGACGAAGCCAGAAGGCCATGTTCACCCCTTCCCAAGACTTTCAGGGCTGGCCCAAGGACCCGCCTTTACTCGTCGCATAGTGAGACAAACGTGTACAAGACGTGACAAAACAAAGCATAGGTTCAATCAAAAAAGAAAATAAATAAAAAGTGGGGAAGGGATAGTGGAGAGGAGAGTGAAAAAAGGGGCCATTGTGGAAAACAATGACCAGGCCCTCCGGCCAGGAATAAAAAATTCCTCTGGTCCTAGCCAAAAGGCCCGGCCCAAGAGGCAGGTGCTAAAAAAGCGTGTTCTATAGTGCAGTGACCATGGTGCCTCAAATCAAAGTGACTGCCACTCACAGTGATCTTACGGCACCCCTGGACTGCCACTCCAGGGGCACTACTCCATAGGCTTTCAAAGACCAACCCTGGCCACCAGCCCAGACCACAGCAGACCCCACCCCATTCAGAAAGGCATGGAGTTCTGGAAGCTTGCTGAGAGCCCTTTACCATCAGGCTTCACCGTCGTTCCGTCCCTCCTACCTAATTACATTCGGGAAATACTGGCCGCTCCCCCGGTGGGAGAAAGGGGAGCCAGCGTTCTCTCCCGAATAACTGTCCAGAGCTAGATCTGCCCCAATCCAGGCCAGAAGGCCAGGGTCCCGACCCTCCGGTTCAGACCCCGTGGTTCTCCATCCACATCAGAAGGCTTCCCTTTCGGCTATGAACCGTCCAGGTCACCTTTACTCCAGCAGGTTTTGCATAGCAACCGCCATCCCATCTCTATCTCGCCATAGATCAGGGACGGAAGCAATCGCCACCTCCTGGAAACTGATAAGAACAGATACTACACTTGATCTTAGCCAAAAGGCCGAGAAGCAGATAGCAGCCTCTTGCTGCACTGGCTCCCAACGTGGAGCCCTCCTGACTCCTGGTACTCAGACTTCATATCTGCCGGGTGAAGCCCAGAACCATGGTCAGGTTACTACTAAAAGCCCAGCACACACCTGACCAATCAGTATGCTGGCTGTTCTCAAAATCAGGACCCAGGACTAGGGATTTCATCCCACCCGGATCTCTCAGAAATCCCTGAGCTCCAGGTCCCAAAGTGGACTTTACAAAACACTGAGGAAACTGAAAGGCCAGTTTCCTCTTCGTGTTACATGCTCCCTTGAGCCCCTCAACCTGTCTGATTGAGAATTCTGGGTCACATCCTCCTTCTAGAACCTTGCAGGGCAACGCTCTGCCACATATCTTCCCCCCGTTTCGACCCCTGAGGGGTCGTAACACACCAGCCAAACCTCTTCAAATTGACACCTCTGTGCCAGCTATCACCCACAAGGGCCACATCCAGTCTTATCAGGTGACTTTCACCATGTCCCCCTGCTACACTGACTTGGGTACTAAAAAGATACCCCTGTTCCTTTTTATGGGTGCGCTTCCAAAAAAGCCATCTGCTCATTTTCTTTGGGGCCACACCTTCAAACACTTTAACACTAGGGGACGTACTAAGGTCTTTGACATTTTTTCCCCAACCTTTTTCTATTTACTTCTAAAGTGGTCACATTTTTAAACACCTTTTTAGCCATAAGTGTGAGCACTTTTATTTGGGAATTAAACTCTTTTAATGACATCTTGTTAAGCTTTGGGCCAGTGTCCTCAGAACTTTTACTCTTGCAACTTGGGCGGTTCCTGGACCTCTGGAAATCTTTCCCAGAATTACAATCCTGAACCTGTATGGTAACCGAAACATTTAGCAGTGCATTGCACTTTTCCTCATTGTCCGAAATATCACCACATTTCTCAGAACTCATCTCTGGAGGAGAATCGCACAAAGTGGAGTTGTCTACCATTGCAACGTCACTAACCCTCAACTCCACTGCCACATGGTCCTCTTCCAGCAACTGTCCTGATACCTGATCATCATCATCATTCATTTTCAGCTTTGGGTTGATGACCCCAACCACATCACATATACTTGTGCCCTCTGGCACTTATGCCCAGACTCCTGTCCTGTCCAACAGTACCCCAGAG
Organism: Aquarana catesbeiana; assembly: GCF_042186555.1. Lineage (NCBI taxonomy): Eukaryota > Metazoa > Chordata > Amphibia > Anura > Ranidae > Aquarana > Aquarana catesbeiana. Next base: position 116,992,979 of record NC_133325.1, read on the forward strand.
TGCTTCTCATACACAACCTCCGTATGAAGAAATCCAGCACACTGTGAGACAACTTTCCACATTAACAATAATCGCATTAAACGCTTCCAACTTTGGCAATCTCTGCATCGTACAGCCTGTAACATCCAGCTCCATTTATGCATACCCCACGGTACAAGTTCTCCAAACGCAGGAGAGGATGGCAGGATATACACCGGCTATACACTGTAACATTCTAATATTTCTCTTAGCATATCTGTCATACAAAGGCAGGGTGATTCCACACCTAAGACCTTCCTGGGGTACTTCATGTCCCTAGGGATGTGGAAAGACTCATTTACTGATGCTTTAGAGGTAGCGCTTCTTAAATGGGCTTCCTCCTCACTGGAGGTATCCAATGCAATAATCTGGTACTCTCCTAGAGCACAGCCAGGTGCGGGAGTCACCACAAAACTCTCAGGCTCAGTGTCAATGGTCTGTTCCTGGTCTTCTCTATGGATAGCATTAGTTTGGTGTACCACATCAATAACTCCTTTATGGGTTGTGGACACAACTTCTGCTATGTGCTCAATCTCTCTTGGCCCTTTCATCTCCTGAGGAATATCCTCTGCAACAGCAGCAAGTGAGCCCTGGTCCAGAAGCTGCTCTGCAGTCCCTCCATTTAGCACAGCAGAAATGGTGTCCGCTCCATTGTTACACACTGAGACTTCTTTCAATAAAGCCAACAGACTTGTTGCCCATTTGTCCCAGTCTATTTTCTCTGGGCTCCCATCAGAGGTACTACGCAGTACCGCTCCAACTGCCAAAGGAGACACAGGACAGAGTGGCTCCACAGCAGGCACATTGCACATATTACTTTTGTTTAAACTAGCCTGTGGGAAAACATTTTTAAACACAGCAGGCTGCAATACCATAACTTCACCACCTTCCTCGGGTGGCGGTTCTTTAAACTCATGAAGACTTTTTCTGTCAGCAGTGACAGACCGCAATAACCCATTATCACCACAGGTAATTTCATACATTTTAGTTTTACCATTTGACACATTATCACCAAGGTCAAGTACCCTCCTTTTCCTGTTCCTCTCCTTCTGTTGCCTGGGGGACAAGGAAGAGGAACAGGAAAAGGAGGGGTGGCACATATTAGTACCGATCCCCTATTTATTCCTCCTGTGTCAGCTGAATGTTGACAAAAGGGAGAGGAGGAGAAGCCTAGCTTCAGATGCTGCAGGAGGAAAATACAGATCGGTTTCACTAAATTCTACCCCGCCACCTCTCCAGTCCAGGTTCTGAGGGTTGGCAAGGAAGGATTGCGGTTTACCTGTCACCTGTAAAGGGAGCAGCCGGCAACACCATAACATCAAGCGTATTTATTTTCAAGCCTTCACAGTGAGTACAATCAGCAGCAGACTAGCTTCTGCAATAAGCCTTGTTCACAGCACAGCCCTGCTCACCATTGACAGTTTGCCAACCCAAGGATTAGGGTGTGCCTAGGCGCACCTGGCACACCCCTTGCACACGCCTATGCACTTCAGTGTGAGTAATCCCACAGTCAGTCTTTCCCATGACTTCAACAGCAACAGTCTTACCCATCCGAGTAACAGGTCTTACCATGTTCATTTGAGTACGTCGACTTTCTTGTACTGCACTTCTACTGGCCGACTCCCTCTGGTGGCCAGGGGATGAAACTACAGCAGGCACAACAGGAATTTCCTCTCTGTTGCCAGGGGTGACTGCAAACATTTTAACACAGGAATCCAGGCTTGCAGGTGAAGAGTTAAGCCCAGCAACAATATCAGCAGCCGTATTCCACAAGCTGGGACAAGAAAAGATCCCATGCCCCAGTTGACCACATTCCTGGCATGGTACTTGGCGACTCCTGTTGCTAAGGGAGATGGCACTCTCCCAACATGCAGAATCTCACTGGCATCTCTATGAGGATAGTGAGCAACCTCTTCCCTGTAGCTCCTCATTCCCATTGGCACATTTTATCTAGTTGCTAACGGAAACAGTGCTTTCCCAGCTGCTGGCTCTCCCAAACATGTAGACTTCTCTTTCTATGAAGTGGTGTTACTTTAAACTTGCCACAATCCTCTATAGGCAATATCTTTGTCTTGCAGTTCTCCAACCTGACATCATAGGTGTTGCTATGGGCAACTGCACTCCTTTCAAACCTCTGGTAAGCCTGTTGCTCACTCCTGACACTCCAAGCAGGCTTCTCAAAAACAGATGCAGACCTTTGCTTTGCAAGGTAACTTTGCACTGGAGCCTGGGACAAAGAGCACTTGGAGACTGCATGCCTCCACTCACTGCACCGCAAACAGTGCACTTGGTTCCATGTCTTATCAGGGCTTCCCACACTGCATCTGCTTTCAGGCTTAGGCCTCTGCACCTTGATAGCTGGCCTACTTGCACCAGCGTTGCCAGGGGCAACAACACCCCTCTCCCAGGTATGAGCATCCAGCTGCTCTCTCCTTACACTAAGGGTTGGGTTGCTCTCTTCTTTAACTCAGTTCAGTGCTGCCAGGTGCCACTTGCACCAATCCACTGCAGACTCAGACTTTGGTGGACTCTCCATACTCGCAGTCACCTGTGCACTCATTGCACCAGTGTTGCTAGGGACAACACCAGCCCTCCTTCTCCTTGGCAAACTCTGTTCAGGCATGTATGGGTCTCGTTCAGGTGGTAACAACCCCTCTAGCCACAGAGCTCTATCTATCATCTCAGCCATCCTTGCTTCTTTTAGGAGCTTTGACCGCCCCATACTCAGTCACTCCAGAATAACTTTGCACAGTTCAGCAACAAATTGGAGCACTGTCTCTTTAAGGCTAGATACCTTTCTCTTACAGGTTCTCCTCACCTGCACACACAGATTATGCAGTCTCATGCATCAAAACACAGTTCATATAACAGATGAACTTACTTTGTAGTTCAGGGGTCGCAGATTGTGCCCACCATGTGTAAAGGACTAGCGTCAAATGTAGAGCTTCAAAGACACTGCCACTCGCTGGTTCATCTTTTTAAGGGCTTTGTTTGCCCATTTTTATTAAAAGAAAGTTCAGCAAACAACATAGGTTTCCCTCACAGGGGCTTCCTGCATTCTTTTTTCTATCAACAAAAAAAAATGACATTCAGCCTAGTTGGCTCTCACTTGCAGCACTGCAGCTCTGGCCTTACACTCCAGGCCCTTGTCTGTCTCCTACAGACTGTTTCACCGACCAACTTGGTGCACACAGCTAGCAGCCTCTTGCTGCACTGGCTCCTACGTGGAGCCCTCCTGACTCCTGGTACTCAGACTTCCTATCTGCCGGGTGGAACCCAGAACCATGGTCAAGTTACTACTAAAAGCCCAGCACACACCTGACCAATCAGTATGCTGGCTGTTCTCAAAATCGGGACCCAGGACTAGGGATTTCATCCCAGCCGGATCTCTCCGAAATCCCTGAACTCCATGTCCGAAAGTGGACTTTACAAAACACTGAGGAAACTGAAAGGCCAGTTTCCTCTCCATGTTATATGCTCCCTTGAGCCCCTCAACCCATCTGGTTGAGAATTCTGGGTCACATCCTCCTTCTAGACCCTGGCAGGGCAACACTCTGCCACAATATACACACACTCACACACATACATATATATATATATATATATATATATATATATATATATATATATATGAGCTAGAACTCACTAACACATGCCTCTAGGCCAGGAGGGCCACGAGGTAAAGCTCCTTGAAACATGGCATCTGCCCCATAAATACCCTCTCCCAGAATGCAACCCGGAGGGCCACCTCCGCCGAGTTTTCACCGGAACAGAAGAGCACTCATATGTTTCAGCCTGTTGCTTTCCAACACCGACTCAGAGTGACAACGACACCCACAGGCAGAATGTGGAACTGCACACAACACAGCCAAACTGGAACAGAGGCTAATCTAACTGTAAATTAGATCTGAACTATGTACAGCACAGATAATCCACTAATTTTACCTAGAAGTGGTAGATTGGAAAATCTACCAGCGCTACATACTCCCCCCACTACAATAGACGTTGTCCTCAATGTCTGGCAAAATATGACTCTCAAGCCTGAGAGTAGGTATTTGAACTTAAAAAGACAGTATAGAAGAAAAGACAGTATAGAAAGGTTACAGTTTCAAACATCTGTACAATAACATATTCATATCAGCAAAAGAAATCACATTAGTCACGTTACAAAACCCCACTATCTACCTAGCTGAAAAGCCTAACAGCTTGATAGGAGATCCAGTTGTTCCTGAAAGAAACAAAGTTAAACACACACAAAATATGTACAGTAGCATCACTTATGCCCCGTACACACGGTCGGATTTTCCGATGGACAATGTCCGATCGGAGCGTGTTGTCGGAAATTCCGACCGTGTGTGGGCGCCATCGGACATTTTCCATCGGATTTTCCGACACACAAAGTTGGACAGCAGGAGATAAAATTTTCCGACAACAAAATCCGATCGCGTCAATTCCGACCGTGTGTGGCCTGTTCCGACGCACAAAGTGCCACGCATGCTCAGAAGAAATTCCGACACGGGACAGCTCGTTCTGGTAAACGTAGCGTTCGGAATGGATACAGCACTTTCGTCACGCTGCAATGTTCAAAATGGTTTAATACAGCGCACTCTCTTCTTCTTTATAATGTGACAAGAACTAAGTAGTTTTGATGCTCATATTTACACACACTTCTCACAAACTTATTTCGTTACTATTTATCGGGATTCCCTCAATATATTTAGATTTCTCACATCTGACAACAAAATTTTTTGTTATTTTTGGACTTTAATGTAGATTTTTTTTTAGTGTTTCTCTTTGTTATTTTTTTTTTTTTTTGGTGATTTTGATTTGTACTCCCGAAAATGTTTGTGTGTGTTTTTGGTGACAAGTTCCCACAACACCATTGATATGTTGTTCTATTTAATCTGTAGGAGATTGTTTGGTGTTGTTGTCCCTTGTTAATTTCACATTGTACTTTAGAAATGTACCTGAATCGTCACCAACAAACTGTCCTTTTTGGATGAAAACACACACAGGAGAGTAGAATTTCCCTAAAAAAAATTTATTAAGGGCTCACAACTAAACAAAGAGGGAGGCAACGCTGGAGAAACTGCAGAAGTGGGTGAAGCCTTGGACCCCCAGGGCACACATCAATTATTTAAAATCAAAATTGGTGGCCTGAGGAGTCCATATCTAAGGGAGGGCAGTCTGGTCCAGAAGTCCCAGAGATCCGGAAAGCAGCAGATGACATCTGTGTCCCCAGGCTGTGGTCATACAAGAGACTGCATCTTCTGTCGGACCAGACTGAACCCAGGGTCATCACTCTTTGGTCTTCTTTCCACGCTTCCTTACAGGCTTTGGCTGTGGTGGTGGAGTTGTGGCAGCAGGTGGAGGAGGAGGAGGAGGATCGTCCCTCTCAATGACATCTGTCTTGTGTGTCAGTTCCCCACTCAACCCCTTACGAAGGACTTTATAAATCAGGTCCTCAGAGATCTTGCGTTTGCCCTCCTGCATGCCCTGCAATTTTGTGGCAGCCATGCAGGCAAAGGCCTCTTCAGGACTGGGGAAGGCTCTGAGGGACGCCGAAGCCTCCTGGATCAGCCTGTACGCTGAATCCTGCATGGGACTCGGAGTGGCCTTCCTGGCTCGTTTATATGGCAGGCGGAGGGGAGGGACCTGAGACTCAGTCAGGCTGCGACTTGTCCCAGGCTTCTCTTGGCTGACACTTAGCCCCGCCTCCTCCTGGCTGCCACTAATCCCCGCCTCCTCCTGGCTGACACTAATAATCCCCGCCTCCTCCTGGCTGCCACATTCCACAGCCTCCTCCTGGCTGAGGTCTTCCTGTGTATGAAAAAGGGACATAGTTTTAGTTTTTTTACATCAATCACACACAATTTTCACCTCCTGACTGCTGCAAATTGAATGTTAACAAATATAACAGACTATCCTTCTGAGCCCAGCAGTTTTCATTCTTGTCCCAATTTTGGGTGCCCACTATTGTCTATTGATATGTAAAGCACTTTTTTTAATCAGCAATTAGTGATCAATAATAACATCTAATAAACATCATTTATTTATTGACCAGAAATCAGTAGAAGAATGCTGTACCTGACTCCAGCTGGGCTCCTCCACTTCTTCCTGGCTGGAAGGCCCAGGTTGGACATCGGAAGCCTCGGCTGGGGTGGAAGGAAGAGTGGAAGGAAGAGTGGAGAGGGATACCTTGACTTCAGTGTGGTCTGACAGAAATCGCAGTCTCTCGTAGTACCACAGCCTGGGGACATAAATGTCATCTGCTGCAGCTCCGGACCTCTGGGAATCTGTGACCTTCTTGCGCTCCCTAAGATAAGTGCTCCTCAGGCCACCAATTTTAGCTTTTAAATAAGGGATGGTTGCTGTGGGGACCACCGGCTTCACCAACTTCAGCAGTTTCTCCAGCGCTGCCTGCCTCTTCTGTTTGTGATTATAGTGGGGGTGTCTCACTTGCCACAGACAGGGCAGCTCCCTGTACTTGTCTATGAACAGGGGCAGGAAATTGTGGTCGTTGAACCCATCCATTTTCTCTGCAAGACACAACACAAGACAAACCCTAATGTCAGGCCAAACTCCCCTAATCTTGTTACAATATAGGCTTCCATTTCGAAGCAGTATAGGCCCAAGTTTAGATCCTACCTTCGTTAGCACGATCGGCGTCTCCGATGCTCCTTCCTCCGCTCACAGATCGTACGTAAGACGCGCGCGTTACGATTTATACACACTGCGCATGCGTATAACTCCGCCCGCCCCTGACGTTCTTTCTAGTCTAGTCCCCGCCCCTTTTCGTTCGGCGCAGTGGAGGAAGAGCACATGGCGGAGAGACAGCAGGATAGTGCTAAGTACAGCAACGAGGAGGAGGAGGAAAGGCTGGAGCCTGAAACGTCCCGATCCAGAAGGAGATTAAAGGACTCAAATATGTCCTTTGGGGAGATGTTGGAGATGGTGGACATCCTGAAGAAGGCCGACTATGATGGAAAGTATGGGCCTTACCCCAACCCCAATGTCAGAAAGGCCAAGATCATGGCGAAAGTGGTCAGGAGTCTGCACCGGAAATTCGGGGTACGACGATCGAAAGATCAGCTCAGGAAGCGGTGGTCGAACCTGAAATTACGAGAACATGAGCAGTACAGAAAGATCCGGAGAGTGCTGCAAAAAAGTAAGTAGTTGTCCTGTGTTCCTATTCTTTTTGTGTTTATTACGTTCGTGCTGCTCCATGTGCTTTTAGGAACTGTTGTACAGTTTAAAATGGCAACTTTCATGTTCATGGGCACATTATTCGTTCGGATCACACATTGTTATTTCGGTCGATAAAATACCATTGTTTAGGCCATATGCATTTGGCCACCATTTTGACGCCCTATACTTGTCTGCAAAGAATTGGGTTGTGTAGATGGCTTTGTTACTAGAATGAAATGCAAACTAGATTCTGTGTAAGGAGAGGACACTGAGCAGCTGTTTTCACATCTGGACACTGGAGCACTAGTGTGGGACCCCAGAACACCATTTTTATTAGGGGGGCCACACAGGTGCCCCACTGTATACTATAGGGGGGGCTACATCTGTGAAGCTTTTACCAAACAGGTAAAGTATTGCAGCTTGACAAAGGACACTAAAAAAGCTACATCTTGGAACTCTGCTAAAATAGACAATTGTACCCCACTTCCAAGCAATGTTTCATCTTTATAGTTCTGACCTCAAATATCTGTGTGCTAATTATACCATTTTTGTTTTACATAGGGGAGAAAAGACTCGGAGGACAACCCTCATCCGAGGAGACCAGAGACCCCCCCCCTCTGGAAGAAGGGGAAATCCACCCAACACAAGATGAGCAGGAGGATGAAGACGTGGTGGAAGTAGTCACCACAACAGGTGAGTGTCTGCGACCACAGGCTCCGATAAGAGATGGATGGCGGCATTTTTTTGCAAACCTAATTTATTTTGGGATTCCTCTCTTTTTAGGTGATCGTGAGGTTGTGGATCCAGATCCTTTCACATCCGAAAGTGCCCAGATCCTGATCGGGGAGATCATGGGGTGTAATTTACAATTGGAAAACATCAAGCAAAACATCAATGATGTTATTCCAAAATATAAAAACATCATTGATGTTTTGGGGCGAGTTTAAAACCCCTCCAAATCACTTTCTTCTTTTGTCTGCTACAATGTGCGAAATGTTTTTGTGATTTTTCCCAAAGCCAAATTTGGAGGAAGCACACAGTGTGCCAACATGTGCTATCTGCCATCACAGGAGATCAATGGACGCGTTTTGGGGGTGCAACCCCTTCCTCAATAATAAAGTAGCGGTGAGGAAGGGCTTTCTCCCCCAAAACACGTCCCTTCATCCCCGTGATGGCAGATAGCACATGTTGACATTGTGAAATTTGTGTGCATCCAAATTTGGCTTTTCCAGGGGTGATTTCCCCCCATCTGAATGCAATATCAAACACAGTTCCTAAATACTCATGTCTGATATTGCCTTCCAGTTCTACCAAATGTGAACTTTGTAAGATCAAGATTTGTGTCTTTCTTGTGGGTTTTACACAGGCCTGTTTTCTATAAAATGCACATTTTGATTTTGGATAATGACACCACAAAAATTGTTATACAACAAACATGTCGGTTTGTCAGAAAAACCTTTGGTAAATGCACATGTGATTGTGCAGGTATTAAAAAGATTGTTCATCAAGAATGTGTGGATTATTGTCTCAACACTACAACACTTTTGGGGTGATTTAATTGTTGTTTTATGAGAAAATGGGGGTTATTTCCTAAGGGGAAATCCACTTTGCACTACAAGTGCTGTTTCAGTGCAGTTGCAAGTGCACTTGTAGTGAAAAGTGTCTTTGCATTTAGTAAATAACAGCCAACAGTGCTTTGTAAAAGGTTACACAATCACGACATTTTCTGCACTCCACACATTTCTGTCAGGGTCAGCTAAAACAAACACAAGCAGTAAATGTCCACAAAGAAGAGCCTGGGGGGAGATGCCTGTCGAGAACTTGAGGTCCTGCAGGCTTCTCCCTGTGGCCAAATACCGCAAGGTAGCGACCAGCCTCTGCTCCACAGTGATGGCTTGCCTCATGCAGGTATCCTGCCTGCTGATATAGGGGGTCAGCGAAGCCAACAAACGGTGAAATACGGGGTCCGTCATCCTGAGAAAGTTCCTGAAATCATCAGGATTATTCTCACGGAGCAAAGGCATATGAGAGAACTGGTGATGCTGAAGCAACCAATTCTTGGTCCATGAACTCCTCCCCACCCTGTTCATGGACTGGACTTGTGTCAAGGTCAGGACCCCAACACCAAGCCCCCGCACAGCACGAACTGTACGAGGCGTACGCATACGAAACATGGCTAGAAAACGGTCGGCTGCTCAGAACAAAGTAACAGAACGCACTGAAGAACAGCAAGGCCTGTGAAGAGCGACCTGAAAAACAGCAACGAGCAGGCAAGATCACACAGAAAACTCCGATACGAACTGACTGCACGCACTGAAGAGCAGATACAAACCCACAAGCACAAACTGAACGGCAGAAAACGATCTGAAAGCCACGAGTCTGAAAAAGCGCGAATCGTCTCTCACCAAACTTTTACTAACACGAGATTAGCAAAAGGAGCCCAAAGGGTGCCGCGCTTGGTTCTGAACCGGCCTTTTCTAGTCTCGTCGTACGTGGTGTACGTCACCGCGTTGTTGGCGATCGGAAATTCCGACAACTTTGTGCGACCGTGTGTAGGCAAAACAAGTTTGAGCCAACATCCGTCGGAAAAAATCCTAGGATTTTGTTGTCGGAATGTCCGAACAAAGTCCGACCGTGTGTACGGGGCATAACAATTCAGGAGCAAAGCCTCATTCCACAAAAGAATGACACTCTCTTCCCACATATTTTCTTCTAATGAAAATGAACTGAAATAACTTGAAAAGTCCATCCCTATTTTTTTTTCAAATTATATCCTTTCCAGTAAACAAAATCTTTGGTTATGACAGAAGTCTTTGAATATATAAGCGCTGAGGTGAATAAAATCTCTTGACCACGGAGATCTCTAAATACTAACACTATCTGACTATACACCCCAAAGTTCTCTTTTCCTTTTTTTTAATCACCAATAAAACCGGGGATCTGGCAATGTCAGTTTCCTCCCTTGTTTATCCACGGTGGTAATAAAATAGACAATGTCATCGTTACTAGGTCTGCAAATGACCACCTTGTCAGCATAGATGTTCTGACCATAGTTCCAATGCAGCAAACATCCATTGAAGTGTTCATCCATAGCAGCAGAATACCCAGCTTTCCGGAAAGGTTTTGGTACAGACAAATAGTCCCAAACAGGTTCACGGTACCACTGTTCCTGGTTGGCCTCAATTTTCTGCATAATTTCCTGAGTCACATAGGGAAATTCCAGCCCATATTCTGTGGCAACACGTTTGGTGAGCACTCTCTGTAGACGGGCAAGTCTAGGCAAAGTTCTATTTTTCCCCAAACCAGGAGGCACACAAGAATTTGGTGATTTGCGCACCATAGATCCGATGGGTGTCTGCTCACTCTCAAGCAAACTAACAACTTTAGACAGTGTCTCTTTGGTAGTACTGTGCGGCTCCACACAAGGTGATGTCTTCCCAGAATCCATTCTGAGAAAGTAAGGGCAGAAGCAACATCTTCCCCCTGGGCCCACAATAGTTCCTGTGACATGGTCTCGAACAAATCATCATCACTGGAGAGATCTCAACTCTTCCGCTGGCAAATATTTACAAAGAGTCCCAGATATGTTCCCCTTTGATCTCTCACCCGTTCCTGATGTGGACTTCTCCCGATCCATGTACTCCTCCGGCTCCGGTTCGGGTAGTCTCTGGGGCAGGCCTCGACCACGGCCGCGGGAAGCCTTCACATATCCCACCTTCCTTTGGATAGGTGCAGCGGGGATAGGTGTAGTAGAAGTTGAACAAAAAGTGATGTCCGCTGATGAAGCAGTAACAGCGACATCTCCCCCAGGAACACTCACAGCAGCAGACGAGGTCACGGCCTATGGCTCTCCAGCAGCGATGGCAGTAGTTTCCACTGTGGCAGTTCCTGTAGCCCAGTCCACACGATAAGCGTGGGGCGACATTGTAGGTTGCTCCACTGTGAACAAATATGCTCCGCACTGCAAACAGCAAACAAATGGACGGAGATGTATGGCCAGTCCTTCACACTTGTGGCAAAGCATGCCCAGCCCTTCGATATCTCCAACTGTGTATAGTACGAACCGCCCCTGTTGCTTCAAACGAATGCCGGTATCTGTAAGCAGGGTTCCGGCTAACATAGCACCCGCAGCGGTACTTGTAGAAATCATCTTGGATCCCATAATTGGCGGTTACAATGGAAAAGAAGACATGGCTGCACTCTGATCCTCTCAGTACGATCACAAGGCTCCTCTCTCTTTTGACTCCAAACACTCACACAACCGCGTCCCACGCGGCAACAAATAGATTAGGCTCCTCCTACTTGTTCCTCTGATCATGTAGCTCCTGGGCTTTTACTTCTCACCTGCAGCCTATGCAGTCAGAAATAAAGTCCTGCAATTTAACCCCTTCTTCTCCTGGAAAAAGTGACAAAGTCCAGAAACCTCTTGTTAAAATAAACTCCCGGTGAAAATACTTATCAGGGCTGCTCAGGGTAACGGCAAACAATCCCGGACGACGCCCCCACATGTAGCACTAACTCACGGTGGAGCTGCTGATTTTTAGTGGGCTGTTACCGTCACCTTACCTGTAATTTCACCAGTACCGGGTCTAGGGTCCCGTTGAGCTTGTTATCAGACAATGTAGACACCAGTCACTTGAGTACTTTTCCAATGCTTTAATGGGAGATAACTGGAAGAAGTAGCAGGAAAGAGGCAGAAGAAGAGTTGCAGGGAAGTTCAAATACCTTTTCTTGGCGTAGCACTAAGGAATTGAAATCTTTGGGTTGAATATATCCTCAGCTCAGGATTAAATCCTTGCCCGCCCGGATAGGTCTCTCTCACCAACCTAGCAGCCAGAACGCAGCACGAACAAAAAAAAAAGTCTCTGCCACAGACTTGGATGAAACAAAACTGTACGATCCTCTGCCACAGGATGTAGTAGTTTTTGATGAACAGCAAACACAGTACCAGAACCTTTAAGCCAACCCAGCAGTACTTGTGCGGTAAGGTAGTTTAGGATGTGTCCTCTGATCGAGTCACCAGGCCCTTCTTAAGACCAGCCTTGCACGGTCCCTTCCAAGATGGGTCCTCCCCTGGATCTTCCCGATTGTCCGGCTTCTTCCCGCAGGACAGACAGCACAGGACCATCCCAGCAACAGCAGGCCCCAGACAGACTTCTGGGTCCACCCGCTCGGCTACCACGACGCAACCCTCCAGGCCAGAGGGCCGCGAGCTAGAACTTACTAACACATGCCTCTAGGTCAGGAGGGCCACGAGGTAAAGCTCCTTGAAACATGGAGTCTGCCCCATAAATACCCTCTCCCAGAATGTAACCCAGAGGACCATCTCTGCCAAGTTTTCACCGGGAGAGAAGAACACTCATATGTTTCAGCCTGTTGCTTTCCAACACCGACCCAGAGTGACAACGACACCCACAGGCAGAATGTGGAACTGCATACAACACAGCCAAACTGGAAGAGAGGCTAATCTAACTGTAAATTAGATCTGAACTATGTACAGCACAGATGATCCACTAAATTTACCTGGAAGCGGTAGATTGGAAAATCTACCAGCGCTACATATATATATATATATATATATATATATATATATACACACACACATATCTATATATAGATATAGATATATATATATATAGATAGATATATACACATGTGTGTGTGTAATTATACACTGTATACACAAACACGTGAATATATATATATATATATATATATATATATATATATATATATATATATATATATATATTTCCTTAGTTATCACATGTCTGAAAACATGTAATTACATGTTCTTTTAAACTTTAGTTTCACTTTTTAAACTCGGCTGCACCGTAATCTCACAATATCTTACAAGATTACAGGCAGCCCACCCACTTTTACACTGCTCTTGGACGTTTTCAGTGGAAACCTTTCTGCTCTGTTCTCCCTTTGAGAACTGAAGTTCTCAGTTTCATAAACTGGCTGCAGAGGAGATCATTTTCCTCTGAGAACTGCCGAGAACTGAACTGAGAAAAAACTTCTCAGTTTTATAAACGTACACCTTAACCTCTTGAATGAAATAGCCAGCTTTTGAGAGGAAGAAACAATGTACATAATTATGGACTAATATTGTGATAACTTCAAGTAAAAGTTTGTGTTATTTATATAAATATGAACATTTAGGAAAAATAAACTTGGCTGTCACTTTTCCAGCAAAAGTTTTTTGTGATGTGGTTTGTGCTGAATTCTTCTGTGTTGGGTCTTTCATTAACATTTCACATTTGATCAGACTCACACTTATATATTATGACCACACAAGGATTTGGTCTTCTTGACCCCATCACTGTGGCCGGTGTCTTTTGTATTACTCTGTCCCATTCATCCTGTGTGTGTTTCCCATTATGTCATCTGCATTCATGTAGTAGTCTTCCTCTGTGTGGGATCGCTGTTTGATCTTCCCACTGTGATGGAAGTACAGATAGGAAGACAAGTGTGATAGCTTGTTCTTAGCATGGATCTTTTTTTTTGGAATCTTGATTCAGTTTTGTGGGCACATTCTTGGTTTGGACCACAGGGACATATGCTGTATTAAAGTGAACCTTCTAGTAAAATGAAGGTCCACTCAAATTGTCTCTCCCCGTTTACAAGTCACCTGCTGGTCGTAGAAGTAAAATGTACCTGTAAAATAAAACATTAGACTACTTGTTTAAAAAAAAAAAAATTAAACGTTAGAATTATACTTCATTTATCCCCGTCTTTTGCATAGCTGGGCTTGACACCACCACCTCCTTCCGGGAAGATTCCTGGGGAATGCTAAGCAGATAAAATCTCAAGAGACGACACTCTCATCCATTGCAAGAGTATTTTCTCATGAGATTTTGGCTGCTCTGTATTCTCCAAGATCTCTGCAGAAGGAGAGTGACATCATCCTCGACTAGGTGCCAGGGGCAGAAAGGGTAATTATAAACCCCACTTTTTCTTTACAGATTCTACACCTATCAATTTTAGGTGGTTTGTTAAGGAGATGTGGGCCCAGGCAGTGAAAATAGACCTTGCATTTTACTATAAGGTCTACTTTAAAGGATATCTGTGGTCAAAGCATACACTATCATTTTCCAACATCAGTCCCTAAGGGGTCATTCAGGCGAAACTTGTACGTATACGGATGGTTTCCGTGCTGTCATCATGCTTGGATATTTTTGAGCTATAGGATTGTCTGTGTTGTCATCGCATCCTTGTGAGTTTGTAGCGTTTTATGGGATTTATGACATGCTGATGCTATTTCTGCCAATGTGTGTGTAGGCTTTTATTTTTTATAAAAATGTTTTTAAATGGTACCTCACTATTGTTAACATCTTTTTCTATGCATATGGGATTTCCACCTTGTGATCCGGATTCAAATATAAGGACAACAGTACCTAGAGAATTATAAGAAAAAAGCGCTTTTAGATCTTCCATTAATCTTGAAGGTTGATTGTGATGGTGAGCTGCTCTCCTGTGGGATTAGTCACTGGATGTTCTTGATTTCCACTTTATCTTCATTTTCATTTTGGGTGTTTCGTCATGGACTTATAGATGTTTATGGACTATATTTTTGATAAATGTTTTCAATATTTTTTGGTATGATATTCAAATGTTTATATCAGTGGGCGTGTAGGTAGGCGCTCCTTTGCTATTGATTTTACATGGTCACAGCATACACTTTAATTTTACAACATCAGTATTTTAATAACAATACAAATAATAGTTATATTTGACAATCCAATATAAGCTTACTTAAAATGTTTTCTTTCATATTGTGAGTGCTGCCTGTCTGCTGCCATCTTTTTTTTACTGCTTCTTGGAATCCCTGCATGCTTTGCAGCTTCTACTCTGCTGTGTAATTTCAGTTTCTAAGTACTATATATCCCATGGTACCTTGCTTCCTGCAAGCAGTGATTCCTGTACTGACTCTGCCTCCTGAAACTCCTCCTCTCAGCACCTCTGTAGTTCAGAAGGCAGACTCTGTGAAATGTTTGACACAGCAGTGCCTACTCATAGTAATAATAATAATGTAGCGCTACTCCCGCAGAAGCCGATTCGTTTCCTCTGTTTTCTTCCTCGACTCTTGAAGCCGCTTGGTCCCCACCAACACACCTGGTTATGGGTTACTCGCACCTGTGTGGCTTAAAACATAAATATACTTTTGTCGAGAAAAAAACATTCCTCTCTGGGTGATCTATGTACATTACAAGGATTTTAACAAACGTTGTTGCAGATTCCTACCTTTTGTTATTCTGAAGAAATACCTGTGTGTTTGTCTGTATCCATGTGGGGAAAGTGAGTCTAATGGGAGTGGCTTCATAATTATCAATCAGCTGTGCACCTTCAGGGCGCTAATGAAGAAAGCAGCTGGGTCTGCATCCCTTTAGACAATATTTCCTATTGGGAGTATCTCACCAAAAATGACATGTTTGTTGCAGGGGATGCCTGAAATCTGACTTGTATCTCAGTGCAGACTTCTGGAAAAATTGGTGAGCAAGGAAAGTATGTTTCTCTGGGAAGGGGGGGGTTCCGTTCTGTACACATTCTGTGTACAGAACACCTTCAGGTAGCCACATTGCATTGCATTTTCAGAAAATTACAGAGCTGCAGATTGAAAAGGGAAGGTTATTTTTAATAACATTAAATTACAATATGACTTGTGTCGCAATTGTATACACTATATTATTTTAAATTTTTTTGCTATTTCTTTACCCACCAAAGTGGAATTACCCTTTAACCTCTTCAGCCCCGGAAGATTTTACCCCCTTCCTGACCAGAGCACTTTTTGCCAATCGGCACTGCGTCGCTTTAGCTGACAATTGCGCGGCCGTGCGACGTTGCACCCAAACCAATTTGACGTCCTTTTTTTCCCACAAATAGAGCTTTCTTTTGGTGGTATTTGATCACCTCTGCTGTTTTTATTTTTTGCGCTATAAACAAAAAAAAGGCGACAATTTTGAAAAAATGCAATATTTTTTACTTTTTGCTATAATAAATATCCCCCCAAAAATATATAAAAAAACATTTTTTTTCCTCAGTTTAGGCCGATATGTATTCTTCTACATATTTTTGGTAAAAAAAATCGCAATAAGCGTATATTGGTTTGCGCAAAAGTTATAGCGTCTACAAAATAGGGGATAGTTTTTTGGCATTTTTATTATTTTTTTTTTTATTAGTAATGGTGGTGAGCTGTGATTTTTATCGGGACTGCGACATTATGGCGGACACATCGGACAATTTTGACACATTTTTGGGACCATTGGCATTTATACAGCGATCAGTGCTATAAAAGTGCATTGATTACTGTAAAAATGTCACTGGCAGGGAAGGGGTTAACACTAGGGGGCGATCAAGGGGCTAATTGTGTTCCCTAGTGTGTGTTCTAACTGAAGGGGGGGAGGGGACTGTGTAGAAGAGATGACAGTTCGTTGTTCATACTCTGTATGAACAGACAATCTGTCTGTTCTCCCCTCAGAGAACCAGAAACTGTGTGTTTACACACACAGATCCCGGTTCTCTGTGTGTCAGTAGCGATCGCGAGAGTCCAGCGGTGATCGTGACTGCCGAGCACTCGCATCAGCTCCGGGGGTGACCATCGGCGCGGAGTGGATGCCTGAGTACCAGGAGGTGAGATGAACATCTGTGCCTATCTCAATACTGACACAGTTATTGCAGGAGAGACTTCCCCTTATTTAGCAGCCCACCAGCCATCTGCTGCTAAGGGACAGCTACATGTGTACTAGCTACAGAAGGGCCCCAACAAAAGCTGACAGTTAGGTGCCAGTACTTTGACATTACTTCCAGGGGTATCTCTTATCAGGAACGCATACACCCACCCTTTATTGGAGCTGTATGCGTAGTGTCCATACAAGGACCTTTATTTTCTTGAGTTATTTGACAATGTTAGTAAAACTCTAGTTGCACTAGTTATAGTTTAATTTAACATTGCTATAGTTAAATTTACTGCCAGCTTATAGGTCAGTGCTCATTTACCTAGTATGGTATAATTGAGTCTGTTTATTTACTTGTTGAATGATTTGTGCATTGTTTTACTTCATTTCTTCAATACAATCATTTAATCTACCACCAGTTGCTTGGCCTATTTACTGTGTAGTGTTATAAAGTGTAGCTTAATAATGCTTAAGTCACACACAGGAGTGGGAGACCTCCTACCTATAACCGGGTGTGTCGGTGGGGACCGAGCAGCTTTAAGAGTCATGGAAGAACAGACAACCCACTATTACCAGTGACTCCTGTGGGGGTAAGCTCTACAACTACATATCCCATGATCCTTAGCGGCTGTTCCACACTTGCCCTTGATTGTATCCAATCCGCTGTTGTCAGAAGGGATGGGAAGCCAACGGGCACCTGGCTACAATAATAATAATGATAATAAGTGATCTCTGTTTACCTCTTTGAGTCACTGACCCAGACCAAGCATGTAGATAAGGACTTTGGATTTTCTTTTAAAAAAAGTGAATGACTGACAGATTTAGATGAACTTCAGATAAGTGATAAACAAATGAAAGTCTAACTCCAGCTAATGCTGCGTACACACAAACGGACTTTCCGGCAGAAAAGGTCAGACGGAACGAATCTGTCGGACATTCCGATCGTCTGTGGGTTTTATCGGACCTTTTCTGTCGAAAAATCTGACTGACCTTAGAAATAGAAAATGTTTCAAATCTTTCTGATGGACTTGATACCTATAGAAAAAAAAGTTCGTCTGTATGCTAGTCCGACAGACCAAAAACGACGCAAAGGCAGCTATTGGCTACTGGCTATGAACTTTCTTTTCTAGTCCGGTCGTACATCATCACGTTCGAAACAATCAGACTTTGGTGGGATCGTGTATAGGCAAGTCCGTTTCGTCGGAACTCCGTCGAAAAGTCCTTCGGGGTTCAGTCCGACGAGAAGTCCGCTCGTGTGTACGTGACATAACACTTTTTAGTCAGTTACACTGACATTTTTTTTCCTTTTGGGATACAGGTTTCCCCATATGAATAAAAGCTGACCATTGTAAGCATCCTTTCTAACTGCCACTTTTGCTGCACAGCTTGGTCTCTTAAAGGAAGTTGAAAAATAATAGCAAGATCAACAAATAAAAAAGGGGGACTGCTTTGTTAATGCTAGTAAGAGGCTACATAATTTACAGTATGCCATTTTCTAATATATGCCTTTAGTACCACTTTAACCTTTTTGCTATCCGGGCCATTTTTGTGTTTTTTTTTTGCACATGTTTAAAAAATCATTTTGGGTCTGAAGATCACTTAAAACCCCAAAACATGATTTCCTGACGCCAACATGGCAGCATACTAGTGATAGAGCTCCACCTCTTGACCACTCCCTCAGGACCAGTGAATAGCATAAATGAAGGCATGGTTAGCCGCCATCCCATTCTTTTTTTTTTCCTCATACCTCCACGCACCAGTGATGAAGTAAGGAATTTTATGTCCCCCACCTTGCCGCTGAGCAGTAACCGGCTGGGTTCAAGCCTCTCCCAGTGCGTAGTCTCAGTGCTTGGGCTGCTAACATCGCGCTAATAAGCCTGAGAGACCCTCGTCAGTGTGGTCTTGATGAGTCCCTGCAGTGTTTCCTCTTTAGGAACGAAATCTGCCATGCAGCATGACTTGGTTCCAGGAACTTTGGGGGGGCCAGCCTGTCATTTCCTTTTCTAGGGGCTTTCTTGTCCATTAGGCTTATGTCTTTACGTGTTTTATTCAGTTCCTGCTCCTCTCCTTTCTTATTTGGCTTTTAGTAGGTTCCGGGTGAGCGAGGAGCAGACCGCACCGTGCAGTAGGTGTCAGGGTCTCCCTATAGGTGTGGGGCGGCTGCCCAGCGCCGTATTTATTGGCCTAGGGCGCTCCCGATAATTCCATAGGGCTGCGCCCGGTCTGCACATGAGCACTGACCGACAGAAGCTCTTGGCGCCATTTTGGTTCTGGGCAAAGCGATTAGTTTTGCCCACAAACAACAGGAGGAGTCTGGGGGCGGGTTCTGCCTGTCCCAGGATCATCTAAGAGTGTCAGTGGGCTGCTGTGGGATGGGCAATATACAGCCTCTTCAGACTGTGAAGTTTGTTCCTGGATCCAGTCTCAGCAACCTTCTGTGTTGCCATCTACTGGTAGGAAAGTTTTCTGTACGTTAAAAAAAAAAAAAAAAAGAAAAAAAAGGGTACATTCTTTTCCTTTGGTTTGTTTCAGCTGTTTGCTTTATTGTAGTTTTCAGACTTTCATGTTAGAAGATTACTGGCAATCTCCATCCTTCTGTTTCTCTTTTCAGCTACCTCTCTTTTTCCGCTGGTCGTCCCTTATTCTCTACTACCATGAGTCAGCCACCACTTATGTAAGACCCTCAATACTTAAGGTAGGGGGACCACCAGTTGGTAAGTTTTTAGGTGCCTTAAAAGAGTGCCCTCTAATGGGGTTTGCTTTGATATGTTTCAGCTCCGCACGCTCACGCTCTCGGAGTTAAAAAACAAGAGAGGATAGGCGTTCTCCAAAGGAGCATAGCTCCAGACGTCGCTCCCGGTCAAAAAAAAAAAAAAAATCCAAAGAGCACGTCGTGCCTCCTCTTCTCCAGAGCAACACAGGCGTCCCAGCAAGAGATCAAGCTGGGCTTATAGCGCAGCCCCCCTATCCAATAAATTGGTGTGCAAAGACTGTCTAGAGGAGTCTGCAGTAGACAGGGATCAGGACACTGTGCAGATCTCATAATTACTGAAAAAGGTAGTATGAGATTCCTTGTCTGAGTTTACCTCAGCCCAGCCACCCGCCCAAAGGGTCCCATTGGAAGATCAGCCGGGGACTTCAGCAAGCAGTATGACCATGCCCAGTGTAAAAAAAAAAAAAGCACTCCCACTCAGGAGAAAAGCTCCAAGGAAGATGTCTCTGATCCTCTTCCCCAGAGCCAGCGCCCCAGCAAGAGTCCTGCGGGGCCCGTGGAGCAGTATCTATACCCATGAGGCTGGTGAGTAGACACTGCCTGGAGGAGTATACAGCTGCCAAATGTCTTTATTGTTGATAAGAGTGGCACAAGATTCTGTTTTGAACTCGCCTTAATTACCTGAAGCAACTGTTACACTTGTATTGGAAACTGTTGGAGACCGTTGCCATAGGAGTCAGCGCTCTAATCCGTGCAGATGTGGCATCTTGCTGGATGCTTTTCCCTGCGTGACTGTCTTGTAGAAGTCCGGGAGTTTACCGGGTTAGCATTACACAGACACATTTTGGTGCCCCAAGGAGAGTGGTAATGTAGAGCTCAGAGCGCACTAGTGGATGTGGCCAAATTGCCCTTGCTCACATCATCACCCTTCAGTGAGGCCAAACAGCCACCTACGACGGCAACAGATTTGTGTATGACTATCTTGGTTACTTGGGGAACCACAGCCTTGTCCAGGTAATATGTCCGGGTCTCAGGGGGACTGAAACCTTGACACATGATTCAAAACCCGAACTGTCCGCCTGAATCCTGGACAGGTGGTGCACCTTAGGTGTCTGGCACCCATGAATCTACTTTGCACTGCACCTACTATGCCTTACGACCCACTCTATGTGGAGGGAGGTCGACAACTCATGACTCTGGAGGTTCTCATTGGACTGAAGGAGTCCTGGGTTCTTGCTACATATTTTATAGATGCAGCAGTCTGCTACTCAAAAATAGGGAGGCTGACCAGGACGTCCCCTCTAGTTGCTTGTATAACCACTGGAGGAGCACCCTAGCACTTTGGCGGCTAGGGAGGCCACATGGTTTAGACCCTAGACTGCGTATTACTTCCTAGAAACAAAAGTGGGGAAGATTGGAAGGGGATTCAAGAAAAATGCGCATATAAACAGGCTGTCGAAACTGTGTACCCTGAACAAGCTAATGGTCAACCTGCTCCTACATACTGTAGCATCTGCAAGTGCCGGCAGACCAGCAATATCCAGCCCATGTACTGGGGGAGTCTAATGGGAATGGTTTAATAATTATCAACCAGCTGCTGCACCTGCAGGACTCTGAGGACAGTGGCCAGGTCTGCATCCCTTTAGACATGATTTCCTATTGGGAGTATCTTGCAAAAAATTATATTTTTGTAGCAGTGGATGCCAAAAATCTGACTTGTATTTTAGTGCAGACTTCTGGGAAAATCAGTGAGCCAGTCACACAAGTGCATACCCAGACTCTTATGGTAAGACATAGAAGGCACGCTTCACAGGTTTCTGGACAGCATGCTGTATAGAGCCTTGGATGAAGCTTTCAGACACTCATGGTCACTCATGGTCACTTAGGGAGATTCCTCACTGCTCCTCCTCCAGACCATTTCTCTCCCACGGAGCTGCCAAGTCCATTACAACAGCGGGTGGGCTGATGCAATGCTTACAGACACCTCAGACTCAAGAGGGATTGCAGGTTTTCTACCCAATCCTGTTTGGAGTTTGCCGGGGATGTTGGTTAGTGTCCAGTTGCAGATCGGAAGAGGTCAAACCCTTTTGGGCCCTCTTTGAGGTCTTTAAGACGGAGTCCATTAAACAGTATAACCACATGGCTGGAGGCTGTTGCTGGATCGTCAGGATGCCTATTCTATCCTCACACTTTAGAGGGAAAGCAAAGCCAACCTTTCCCCATCCCAATGGTTGGTGTACCCGGGGGTGCTCTGCTATTTGCTCTGTTTTATTTCCATCAGAGTAAGTGGTGACAGTCAGGAACAGAATTCTGAGGACTAATATTTCCGCTTGTTTGATGGCTTCTCAGTGCTTCAGTCATCTGGGCACAACGTCATCATGCATATAGTTGATTCCTGGGGTGCATGGGCACCTGCACAAATTTCAACTAGAATTCTTAGTGCAAGGGAGGAAACAGGATAGAACACAGTTAATAGGTATTACTCAGTATGAGCAGCGGTCCGTGGTGATGGAAGGACCTTAAGGAAGTCTTGGTCTGTTAGAACCGTTAGACTTGAGAATGGCTACGAATCATGTCTGCAAGACAGCCGGGAACATGCACTGTGAAGGACTTTGGTCAAGGCAAGCAGAGATTCCCAGCCAAGGAGGATAACTTTGAATGCGCTGGGGGTTCAAACAGCCCTTTTAGCACTTTGGCCTTACTACACATAGTCAAGGAGGACCAATCTCCTTGCAATTTAGCAACAGGGCAGCAGTCACCTATATTCAGCTCCAGGATGAAACTCGCAGCAATATGCTATTGAGAGAGGTGAAACCCTTAATGCCTGGGACGGAAGATCACCAGCAACATTTCGGAAGCAGTTTACCTCCCAGCGGTTTCCTTTGAACAAGTACAAGCTTCCCAGAGCACAAGTGGGTCTATGACCCAGGTCTTCTCTGAGCTGGTCCACAGGTGGGGCCTACCACAGACAGACCTCCTCGTTTCCCACAGTAATTACAAACTTTGGTCTGATTTTGTCTGTAACCCAATTCGCAAGGGGCAGATGCTCTGGTCTCTCCCTGGGACTACAATCTAAGCTATATATTTTTCCCCAACATTTCTTGTAAATGAGATTCCCCTTGAGGCTGTCAAAAGAGAACATAGTTGTCATAGCCAGTTCTCCATATTGACCAGGAAGCCCTCTGTTTTCCCTGGCCATTCAATTCAGGATATAGAAGACATTTCCCCTCTATAACATACGCAGACTGGGGCTGTAAGTAGGGACACTAAAGTGGGAGGATGGGCAACTCCGGTTGCTCCAGTTTCACTCCAGAGTGATCTCTACTTTGTTGTGTGTGAGAAGACATTCTACTTACAACATCTAGGTCTAATTCTGGAACAAGTTTTCTTGGTAGGGCAAGACATTGATCCTACTGCCCTGCCAGTGTCAGCTGTTCTATACTTCCTCCAGGCCTTAGCCTATCCTCACATAGCTCACTAGTAGGGATGAGCTTCGAGTTCGAGTCGAACTCATGTTCGACGCGAACATTGGCTGTTCGCAAGTTCGCCGAACAGCGAACAATTTGGGGTGTTCGCGGCAAATTCGAATGCCGCGGAACACCCTTTAAAAGTCTATGGGAGAAATCAAAAGTGCTAATTTTAAAGGTTTATATGCAAGTTATTGTCATAAAAAGTGTTTGGGGACCTGGGTCCTGCCCCAGGGGACATAGATCAATGCAAAAAAAACTTTTAAAAACGGCCGTTTTTTCAGGAGCAGTGATTTTAATAATGCTTAAAGTCAAACAATAAAAGTGTAATATCCCTTTAAATTTCGTACCTGGGGGGTGTCTATAGTATGCCTGTAAAGGGGCGCATGTTTCCCGTGTTTAGAACAGTCTGACAGCAAAATGACATTATTAAAATCACTGCTCCTGAAAAAACGGCCGTTTTTAAAAGTTTTTTTTGCATTGATCCATGTCCCCTGGGGCAGGACCCAGGTCTCCAAACACTTTTTATGACAATAACTTGCATATAAGCCTTTAAAATTAGCACTTTTGATTATTCATGTTTGTGTCCCATAGACTTTAACGGTGTTCGCGTGTTCGAATAAACTTTTTTCCTGTTCGCATGTTCTGGTGCGAACCGAACAGGGGGGTGTTCGGCTCATCCCTACTCACTAGTGTGGGCTATATTGGCAATAACACATTTGAATGGGCCAAGAATCCTCAAGTTTGCACAACTTTTGAGGACAGTCGTGAAGAGTCGGTCACCAAGGAAGAAAGATCTATTGCAGTTGCTGGATCTCATATCAGTTTAACTGTTTGTTCCAACAGAGCAATGTTCGGTTCAGGCCATCACTTACAAGGCAGTATCAATTGCAAGAATGTTAAGCAGAAGGTTATCAGAGATTCAAGCTCTTGGAGCTGCAAAGTAAAAAAAAAAATATATATATATATATATTCCTTTCTTTCAAGAAAGAGTAGAGTTGGATCTTGTAGATCATCCTGCATCAAACGTAGCAACAGACTGCTATTTAACAGACAGCTGGACATTGACTAACTTTCCAGAACATCACACAGGAAAGTCACACGTAATGTTCATTTTCAGAACTTTAAAGGAGTATCTCTCCACAATTGTCCCTTTCAGGTCATCTAAATAAACCTTTTGTCATTCCAGCTGGCAATCATCAAGGGAAAGAGGTCACTACCTGGATCCTAGCAGGCTTGGGTTGTGTATATAAGACTATAGGTCGTGAGCCTCTGTCAGTGGCGGCGGAGCACTCTACCAGAGCGGTTAAAGCCTCATAGGCAACACATTCAAGAGAATCTATAGTACCCATCTGTACAGGGGTATCATGGTCGCTCCAACATTCCTACTCAAACTTGACGGAATAGATGCGGGGGGCATTGTCATCAGGGGAATTTGTAGGAAGGACTTTTAAGTCCTCTGTCTCATCCTAATTAGAAGATTGGTTTGACAAATAGATCCCACCCTATCAGCTAGTTATTTATCATTAGTATGCTGCCATGTTGGCGTCAGGAAAATGGAAAATTGTATCAAATACTTACCGTAATTTTCCTTTCCTGACGCCAAACCATGGCAGCATATGAGCCCACCCATGTGCGTTCCGGTATGTGGCTTGTTACAAAGAATGGGGTAGCGGCTAACCATGCCTTCATTTATGCTATTCAATTCTAGTTCAACCAATAAAAAGGAAAAAAAAGTCAATAAAAGTTTCAAAGACTTAGTATATATCTCCTGTAGTTAGCTACCCTGCTATGTCCACTCCAACCATTTTCTTCCCTTCAACAAATTATATCAATGGAAACCTGCCATGGGAGAAACATGAAGGCTGTCATTTCTGTTCCCTTCTTCACAGATAGCAAACAATTATGCTGTAAGTATGAAAATGACTTGCTAAGGTATTGCTAGACTTGCCAGGCTTTACAAGTTTGTCACACACTTGCAGCAAGTCCACATTGCATGAGTCCAGATCAACTTTCTTCGAAACATTCTGCAAGTCTGCTGCAAGTTCTGGTTCAGTTATGTTGTGCAATAGTCATCCCACCACAGGGGTCACTGTGGAAGAATTTTCATGCTGTAGACTTGTAGAGCTCTTGCTTTAGATTCACCACTGCAACTTTGCTCTTGCTAGAGACTGGCCACACAAATTTGCTACAAATTGGAAAAGTGTCAACTAGAACTTGTGCTTCAAGTGCTCTGCAAGTGTACAGCTTGCCAGTGAAAATGCCAAATGAAAGGTAACAGACTTACAATTCAACACTGCCACAAATTTGTGTCAAGTTACCTTTGCTATCTGGGTTCTAAAAATGCTAGTTATCATACCAGCCCTCTTATTTCAATTTTTTAAGGTAACGACTTAGAACAGATATAAGGATTTCTGACTTTGCCGAACTTCATAATTGTTCCACTTTAAAGGAGTATCTCTCCACAATTGTCCCTTTCAGGTCATCTAAATGAACCTTTTGTCATTCCAGCTGGCAATCATCAAGGGAAAGAGGTCACTACCTGGATCCTAGCAGGCTTGGGTTGTGTATATAAGACTATAGGTCGTGAGCCTCCGTCAGTGACGGCGGAACACTCTACCAGAGCGGTTAAAGCCTCATAGGCAACACATTATCATGGTCGCTCCAACATTCCTACTCAAACTTGACGGAATAGATGCGGGGGGCCTTGTCATCAGGGAACTTTGTAGGAAGGACTTTTCAGTCCTCTGTCTCATCCTAATTAGAAGATTGGTTTGACAAATAGATCCCACCCTATCAGCTAGTTATTTATCATTAGTATGCTGCCATGTTGGCGTCAGGAAAATGGAAAATTGTATCAAATACTTACCGTAATTTTCCTTTCCTGACGCCAAACCATGGCAGCATATGAGCCCACCTATGTGCGTTCCGGTATGTGACTTGTTACAAAGAATGGGGTAGCGGCTAACCATGCCTTCATTTATGCTATTCACTGGTCCTGAGGGAGTGGTCAAGAGGCGGAGCTCTATCACTAGTATGCTGCCATGGTTTGGTGTCAGGAAAGGAAAATTACGGTAAGTATTTGATACAATTTTCCATTATACATGCGTGTATGTGGGGGTGGGGGGTTAGGTGTTTGAGTGTAGTTTTTTTACAGTTTTTTTTTGTTTTTTATTCAGTAAACTTTATTTTTCATCACATATGTGTAGCAATAACTCACGGTGGAGCTGCTGGTTTAAAGCGGGCTGTTACTGTCACGTTTGTTACCTCAATTTCACCAGAACCGGATCTAGGGTCCCGTTGAGCTTAATACCAGACAGTATAGGCACTGGACACTTGAGTATCTTTTCCAAGGTTTTAATAAAGAATAACTGAAGGAAGTAGCAGGAAAGAGGTAGAAGAAGAGTTGCAGGGAAGTTCAAATACCTTTTCTTAGTGTAGTATTAGGAATTGGAATCTTGTAGATGAATGTACTCTCCTTTTAGCGTTGAATCTTTGCCCGCCCGGATAGGTTTCTCTCAGTAACCTAGCAGCCAGTACGCAGCACGAACAAAAGTCTCTGCCACAGACTTGAATGGAATAGAAACCTGTACGATCCTCTGCCACAGGATGTAATGGTTTACGATGAACAGCAAACACAGCACTAGAACCTTTAAGCCAACCCGGCAGTACTATGTGGTAGGTTAACTTTAGGATGCATCCTCCAACTGAGTCACCAGGCCCCTCTCCAGACCAGCACTCTGCATGATCCTTCCATGACGGGTCCTCCCCTGGGATCTTCTCAGTTGTCCAGCTTCTTCCCGTAGGACAGACAGCACAGGACCATTCCATCACCGCTTTAGTAGGCCCCAGACAGGCTTCTGGGCCCACCCACACGCTGCAGCAACGTGGTCCTCCCGGTCGGAGGACCACGAGGTAGTACCCCTAACACATACCTGTCGGCCAGGAGGGCCAGCAGGTGGAACGAAAGACCCTAAAACATGGCGTCTGTCCCATAAATACCCTCTCCCAGAATGCAACTCGGAGGACCACCTCCACCGAGTTATCTCCGGGACAGAGGAGCACTTATACACTTTAACATGTTGCCTTTCCAACACCGACCTATGGCGACAATGACACCCACAGTCACAGTGTGAAACTACATGCAACACAGCCAAACTAGAACAGAGGCTAAATCTGACTATGTATGAACAGGTAACCCACTAAATTTACCTATAAGCGGTAGATTGAAAAATCTACCAGCGCTACATAGGTAATCCTCTTTTTGATTTTCTTGGTGACAGATTCTCTTTAATGAGACATCAGGGGTCTAAAAGACAGTCAGCGTGACAGATTAACACACTTGTGTGTGTAAAACTCCCAGTTGCCACTGGCGTGTGGCATACGGCAATGGTGGTGTTAGAGAATTAAGACTGCTGGATCAGCATGTCAGCCAGGCAAATAGCATTTAGATAGAGTGATGCCATATTTTCTTAAGCACAGGTTCTTTGATACACCAAGCTGTTCTTTAAATATATCAATTAAACATGTTAGTTCAGCTGCTAAAACATTTGTAACCATTTTATTAGCTTCCTGTTTTTTTCTTCACATACTTTTCATATTTCTGAAAGTTCACATAGTCTGTCAGATGGCATTCATTTGGGGGAAACTATAAGTGGATTTCATTACAGAAAATTCACCTTTTTTCATAATTACCAGAAAAATAAAACTTATGGCAAAAAAAAAAAAAAAAAAAAAGAGCATGTAAACAGGTTGAAAAAAAGAAACGCAAAGGTTAGTAGCATGCTTCACCGGGGATCCAATGAATTCTACCAATGAATTAGATATCCAGCATAATTACCAAAAACACGAACGATTCACCAATTCAGAAAGAGCGGCATTTTCTCCATGTATGGTTTAGTAAGGAGCTTGAAACATCAGCACTACCACATTGCATATCTGCATTTCGCTACAGTGGGTTGCATTGAACTTGTCACCAATTTGTAACTTTGCACTGAGGAAGGGGGTGAGTATTCCCAGAAAAGGTTATTTACATAATTACATAGTTAACCTGGTTGAAAAAAGACACAAGTCCACCTAGTTCAACCAATAAAAAGGAAAAAAAAGTCAATAAAAGTTTCAAAGACTTAGTATATATCTCCTGTAGTTAGCTACCCTGCTATGTCCACTCCAACCATTTTTCTTCCCTTCAACAAATTATATCAATGGAAACCTGCCATGGGAGAAACATGAAGGCTGTCATTTCTGTTCCCTTCTTCACAGATAGCAAACAATTGTGCTGTAAGTATGAAAATGACTTGCTAAGGTATTGCTAGACTTGCCAGGCTTTACAAGTTTGTCACACACTTGCAGCAAGTCCACATTGCATGAGTCCAGATCAACTTTCTTTGAAACATTCTGCAAGTCTGCTGCAAGTTCTGGTTCAGTTATGTTGTGCAAAAGTCATCCCACCACAGGGGTCACTGTGGAAGAATTTTCATGCTGTAGACTTGTAGAGCTCTTGCTTTAGATTCACCACTGCAACTTTGCTCTTGTTAGAGACTGGCCACACAAATTTGCTACAAATTGGAAAAGTGTCAACTAGAACTTGTGCTTTAAGTGCTCTGCAAGTGTACAGCTTGCCAGTGAAAATGCCAAATGAAAGGTAACAGACTTACAATTCAACACTGCCACAAATTTGTGTCAAGTTACCTTTGCTATCTGGGTTCTAAAAATGCTAGTTATCATACCAGCCCTCTTATTTCAATTTTTTAAGGTAACGACTTAGAACAGATATAAGGATTTCTGACTTTGCCAAACTTCATAATTGTTCCACTTTAAAGGAGTATCTCTCCACAATTGCCCCTTTCAGGTCATCTAAATGAACCTTTTGTCATTCCAGCTGACAATCATCAAGGGAAAGGGGTCACTACCTGGATCCTAGCAGGCTTGGGTTCTGTATATAAGACTATAGGTCGTGAGCCTCCGTCAGCGGCGGCGGAGCACTCTACCAGAGCGGTTAAAGCCTCATAGGCAACACATTCAAGAGAATCTATGGTGCCCATCTGTACAGGGGTATCATGGTCGCTCCAACATTCCTACTCAAACTTGACGGAATAGATGCGGGGGGCCTTGTCATCAGGGAACTTTGTAGGAAGGACTTTTCAGTCCTCTGTCTCATCCTAATTAGAAGATTGGTTTGACAAATAGATCCCACCCTATCAGCTAGTTATTTATCATTAGTATGCTGCCATGTTGGCGTCAGGAAAATGGAAAATTGTATCAAATACTTACCGTAATTTTCCTTTCCTGACGCCAAACCATGGCAGCATATGAGCCCACCTATGTGCGTTCCGGTATGTGGCTTGTTACAAAGAATGGGGTAGCGGCTAACCATGCCTTCATTTATGCTATTCACTGGTCCTGAGGGAGTGGTCAAGAGGCGGAGCTCTATCACTAGTATGCTGCCATGTTTGGCGTCAGGAAAGGAAAATTACGGTAAGTATTTGATACAATTTTCCATTATACATGCGTGTATGTGAGGGTGGGGGGTTAGGTGTTTGAGTGTAGTTTTTTTACAGTTTTTTTTTGTTTTTTATTCAGTAAACTTTATTTTTCATCACATAGGTGTAGCAATAACTCATAGTGGAGCTGCTGGTTTAAAGCGGGCTGTTACCGTCACCTTTGTTACCTCAATTTCACCAGAACCGGGTCTAGGGTCCCGTTGAGCTTAATACCAGACAATGTAGGCACCGGACACTTGAGTATCTTTTCCAAGGTTTTAATAAAGAATAACTGAAGGAAGTAGCAGGAAAGAGGTAGAAGAAGAGTTGCAGGGAAGTTCAAATACCTTTTCTTAGTGTAGTATTAGGAATTGGAATCTTGTAGATGAATGTACTCTCCTTTTAGTGTTGAATCTTTGCCCGCCCGGATAGGTTTCTCTCAGTAACCTAGCAGCCAGTACGCAGCACGAACAAAAGTCTCTGCCACAGACTTGAATGGAATAGAAACCTGTACGATCCTCTGCCACAGGATGTAATGGTTTACGATGAACAGCAAACACAGCACTAGAACCTTTAAGCCAACCCGGCAGTACTATGTGGTAGGTTAACTTTAGGATGCATCCTCCAACTGAGTCACCAGGCCCCTCTCCAGACCAGCACTCTGCATGATCCTTCCATGACGGGTCCTCCCCTGGGATCTTCTCAGTTGTCCAGCTTCTTCCTGTAGGACAGACAGCACAGGACCATTCCTTCACCGCTTTAGTAGGCCCCAGACAGGCTTCTGGGCCCACCCACACGCTGCAGCAACGTGGTCCTCCCGGTCGGAGGACCACGAGGTAGTACCCCTAACACATACCTGTCGGCCAGGAGGGCCAGCAGGTGGAACGAAAGACCCTAAAACATGGCGTCTGACCCATAAATACCCTCTCCCAGAATTCAACTCGGAGGACCACCTCCACCGAGTTATCTCCGGGACAGAGGAGCACTTATACACTTTAACGTGTTGCCTTTCCAACACCGACCTATGGCGACAACGACACCCACAGGCACAGTGTGAAACTACATGCAACACAGCCAAACTAGAACAGAGGCTAAATCTGACTATGTATGAACAGGTAACTCACTAAATTTACCTATAAGCGGTAGATTGAAAAATCTACCAGCGCTACATAGGTAATCCTCTTTTTGATTTTTTTGGTGACAGATTCTCTTTAATGAGACATCAGGGGTCTAAAAGACAGTCAGCGTGACAGATTAACACACTTGTGTGTGTAAAACTCCCAGTTGCCACTGGCGTGTGGCATACGGCAATGGTGGTGTTAGAGAATTAAGACTGCTGGATCAGCATGTCAGCCAGGCAAATAGCATTTAGATAGAGTGATGCCATATTTTCTTAAGCACAGGTTCTTTGATACACCAAGCTGTTCTTTAAATATATCAATTAAACATGTTAGTTCAGCTGCTAAAACATTTGTAACCATTTTATTAGCTTCCTGTTTTTTTCTTCACATACTTTTCATATTTCTGAAAGTTCACATAGTCTGTCAGATGGCATTCATTTGGGGGAAACTATAAGTGGATTTCATTACAGAAAATTCACCCTTTTTTCATAATTACCAGAAAAATAAAACTTATGGCAAAAAAAAAAAAAAAAAAAAAAGAGCATGTAAACAGGTTGAAAAAAAGAAACGCAAAGGTTAGTAGCATGCTTCACCGGGGATCCAATGAATTCTACCAATGAATTAGATATCCAGCATAATTACCGAAAACACGAACGAATCACCAATTCAGAGAGAGCGGCATTTTCTCCATGTATGGTTTAGTAAGGAGCTTGAAACATCAGCACTACCACATTGCATATCTGCATTTCGCTACAGTGGGTTGCATTGAACTTGTCACCAATTTGTAACTTTGCACTGAGGAAGGGGGTGAGTATTCCCAGAAAAGGTTATTTACATAATTACATAGTTAACCTGGTTGAAAAAAGACACAAGTCCACCTAGTTCAACCAATAAAAAGGAAAAAAAAGTCAATAAAAGTTTCAAAGACTTAGTATATATGTCCTGTAGTTAGCTACCCTGCTATGTCCACTCCAACCATTTTTCTTCCCTTCAACAAATTATATCAATGGAAACCTGCCATGGGAGAAACATGAAGGCTGTCATTTCTGTTCCCTTCTTCACAGATAGCAAACAATTGTGCTGTAAGTATGAAAATGACTTGCTAAGGTATTGCTAGACTTGCCAGGCTTTACAAGTTTGTCACACACTTGCAGCAAGTCCACATTGCATGAGTCCAGATCAACTTTCTTTGAAACATTCTGCAAGTCTGCTGCAAGTTCTGGTTCAGTTATGTTGTGCAATAGTCATCCCACCACAGGGGTCACTGTGGAAGAATTTTCATGCTGTAGACTTGTTGAGCTCTTGCTTTAGATTCACCACTGCAACTTTGCTCTTGCTAGAGACTGGCCACACAAATTGGCTACAAATTGGAAAAGTGTCAACTAGAACTTATTTTATTAACCTTCTATGAGGAGGTGAGTTTCCATCTAGATAAAGGAAGGCCCGTAGACGTGGTGTATCTGGATTTTGCAAAAGCATTTGACACAGTTCCCCATAAACGTTTACTGTACAAAATAAGGTCCGTTGGCATGGACCATAGGGTGAGTACATGGATTGAAAACTGGCTACAAGGGCGTGTTCAGAGGGTGGTGATAAATGGGGAGTACTCGGAATGGTCAGGGGTGGGTAGTGGGGTTCCCCAGGGTTCTGTGCTGGGACCAATCCTATTTAATTTGTTTAAACGACCTGGAGGATGGGATAAACAGTTCAATCTCTGTATTTGCAGACAATACTAAGCTAAGCAGGGCAATAACTTCTCCGCAGGATGTGGAAACCTTGCAAAAAGACCTGAACAAATTAATGGGGTGGGCGACTACATGGCAAATGAGGTTCAATGTAGAAAAATGTAAGATAATGCATTTGGGTGGCAAAAATATGAATGCAATCTGTACACTGGGGGGAGAACCTCTGGGGGAATCTAGGATGGAAAAGGACCTGGGGGTCCTAGTAGATGATAGGCTCAGCAATGGCATGCAATGCCAAGCTGCTGCTAATAAAGCAAACAGAATATTGGCATGCATTAAAAGGGGGATCAACTCCAGAGATAAAACGATAATTCTCCCGCTCTACAAGACTCTGGTCCGGCCACACCTGGAGTATGCTGTCCAGTTCTGGGCACCAGTCCTCAGGAAGGATGTACTGGAAATGGAGCGAGTACAAAGAAGGGCAACAAAGCTAATAAAGGGTCTGGAGGATCTTAGTTATGAGGAAAGGTTGCGAGCGCTGAACTTATTCTCTCTGGAGAGGAGACGCTTGAGAGGGGATATGATTTCAATTTACAAATACTGTACTGGTGACCCCACAATAGGGATAAAACTTTTTCGCAGAAGAGAGTTTAATAAGACTCGTGGCCACTCATTACAACTAGAAGAAAAGAGGTTTAACCTTAAACTACGTAGAGGGTTCTTTACTGTAAGAGCGGCAAGGATGTGGAATTCCCTTCCACAGGCGGTGGTCTCAGCGGGGAGCATTTATAGCTTCAAGAAACTATTAGATAATCACTTGAATGACCGCAACATACAGGGATATGTAATGTAATACTGACACATAATCACACACATAGGTTGGACTTGATGGACTTGTGTCTTTTTTCAACCTCACCTACTATGTAACTTGTGCTTTAAGTGCTCTGCAAGTGTACAGCTTGCCAGTGAAAATGCCAAATGAAAGGTAACAGACTTACAATTCAACACTGCCACAAATTTGTGTCAAGTTACCTTTGCTATCTGGGTTCTAAAAATGCTAGTTATCATACCAGCCCTCTTATTTCAATTTTTTAAGGTAATGACTTGGAACAGATATAAGGATTTCTGACTTTGCCGAACTTCATAATTGTTCCATGCCGGTCTTCCCGATGGACTTTCGACAGAGTTACGGCGGACTTCCGAATGAACGGACTTGCTCACACACGGACTAAAGTCCGTTCATTTTAAACGGGATGAGGTACGACTGAACTAGAAAAGGAAGTAAATCTTGCTGCTTTTATCGGCAAGATTGACACCTTGCGAGCCCCATCGCAGAGCATACCAGGCCCTAAGGTCTGGTATGGGTTTTAGGAGGAACACCCTACGCCAAAAAAACGGTGTGGGGGTCCTCCCAAAATCCATACCAGACCCTTATCCGAGCAGGCAGCCCGGCAGGTCAGGAAAGGGGGTGGGGACGAGCGAGCGCCCCCCCTCCTGAACCGTACCAGGCCGCATGCCCTTAACATGGGGGGGTGGGTGCTTTGGGGGAGGGGGGCGGCCTGAGGCGCCCCCCCACCCCAAAGCACCTTGTCCTCCAAAGCACCCACCCCCCCATGTTGAGGGCATGCGGCCTGGTACGGTTCAGGAGGGGGGGCGCTCGCTCATCCCCACCCCCTTTCCTGACCGGCCGGGCTGCGTGCTCGGATAAGGGTCTGGTATGGATTTTGGGGGGACCCCCACACCATTTTTTTGGCGTAGGGGGTTCCCCTTAAAATCCATATCAGACCTAAGGGACATTGTCGCCTCCCCCTCGTGCTCGCTGCAATAGGAAAATGTGTTTTTCCTATTGCAGCGAGCGTGAGATGTATAGTACCCTGTCGCCGAGAACCAGTGCAATAGGATTGCGCTGGAAACATTCTCGCGGGCAGGTGCTGTATCTGCCCTTGCATTATATTTGGTCCGTCGGACCAGCATACAGATGAACGGACTTCCCTATAGGAACTGGGTCCAGCGGAGTTCCGGCGGGAAGATTTGAAACAAGTTTCAAATCAAAAGTCTGTCGGATTTTTGACCGAAAAGGTCAGTCGGAAGTCCGATGAAGCCCACACTCGGTCGGATTGTTTGCTGGATTTGGTCCGTTGGATCAGACCAGTGGAAAAGTCCGCTCGTGTGTACATGGCATAAGTAGGCATTATGGCCTGTACACACGATCCAAAAATTGGATGAAAAAAATGCTTTTGAAGCATCATTAGTACATAGCTTTCGAGAGCCGATCACGACACTTCATCCGATATTATCCGTTCGGACAACAACGAAAACTTTTCTTGTATGATACCAGATCGTACGATTTTCGTTTAATAAGTACAGTTGTCATCCGAAAATACAATGGAAATACACTACAACACATGACATCACTTCCGATTTTTTATTCTGTTTTAGAATTTTCGTAACTTTAGTAATCTCTCCATTTTTGATATGCGACTAGCATGCAAAAAAAAAAAAAAACAGACGATTTTGGATCGTGTGGTAATACAATGAAGTAGTATGTAATCGTCCATTATTGTGCGGCTGTTCTGGCAAAGCTGACTCTGGGCCCACCCTGATTCTCCTTGGATGGGATAGTTACTTACCTGTCATTTCGGGCATACTCTGCCATATTGTGTCACACTCTCCTGGCCTAAGGCCCACCCACTCACATATTCCTGGCCCAAGGCCTGTTACCCAGAATAAAAAATGGCCAGTCCAAAAGCATTTTAAATGCTTTACTGAAAACCATTTAGTCAATCACCTATGACTTCTTCACAATGCAACAGTCATTATTAGGACTTCATGACAGTAGTCTTTGGAGCGGAACACCATACCATTTCTCCATTATATAACTTTCTGAGAGTTGTCTCTTTACAATAGAATACTCTGTATATTCACAGTACCCATGCAGCCATGTTCCCACACTGGGTGTTCCTTTCTCACACATAGGGATGAGCTTTGTGTTTGAGTCGAACCCATGTTCGACTCGAACATGGTTTGTTTGATCGTTCGCTGAATTGCGAATGATATAGGCAGTTTGCGCCAAATTCGAGTGGCGCGTCACGGCCCTTAATTCACCGCAGCATCGCAGAGCATTGCTGGCTGATGATTGGCCAAGCATGCACTATGACCCGCATGCTTGGCAAATCACAGCGCCGTCTGTAAAGAGAGCTGTAATTGGCCAAAGCCAGGGTGGTTTTGGCCAATTGTGGCTCAGGGGGTTTAGTACACGCCCCACACTATATAAGGCCGCCTGCACGTTGGCCCTGTGTAGTGTGTTCCGGCGTTGAGAGACAGAGACAGAGAGACAGTGTCATTTGATTTAAGTTAGATAGATTAGGCAGGACAGTCAGTCAGTTAGCTGCACTTACAGTGTATTGTGTATATATATGCATCCCAGGTGTTGTGTGTATATATATATATATATATATATATATATATAAAAACACTGTATTCAGTTTAGCTAGATCCGTTCCCGTTATTATCTTCCTACTGACAGGCAGGCAGGTGTTGTTACAGTATTTGAAGAAAATTGCTGGTGTTCTTCTGATCCTATTAGTCCTATTAGCTACAGTATTTACAGTTAGTGTAGTGCGTCCTCTGCACAGTGTGCACCTAAAGCTACCTGTAGAAGATTGGTGGTGTTTTTCTGATCCTATCACTACCGCAGGCAGCTACATTATTTTTTAGTATAGTGCGACCTCTGCACAGTGTTCAGCTAAAGCTACAAGTTAGTGTAGTGCGACCTCTGCACAGTGTTCAGCTAAAGCAAAAGTTAGTGCAGTGCGACCTCTGCACAGTGTTCAGCTAAAGCTACAAGTTAGTGCAGTGCGACCTCTGCACAGTGTTCAGCTAAAGCTACAAGTTAGTGTAGTGTGACCTCTGCACAGTGTTCAGCTAAAGCTACAAGTTAGTGTAGTACGACCTCTGCACAGTGTTCAGCTAAAGCTACCTGTAGAAGGTTGGTGTTGTTTTCCTGATCCTATCACTACCGCAGGCAGCTACATTATTTACAAGTTAGTGTAGTGCGACCTCTGCACAGTGTTCAGCTAAAGCTACAAGTTAGTGTAGTGCGACCTCTGCACAGTGTTCAGCTAAAGCTACAAGTTAGTGTAGTGCGACCTCTGCACAGTGTTCAGCTAAAGCTACCTGTAGAAGGTTGGTGTTGTTTTCCTGATCCTATCACTACCGCAGGCAGCTACATTATTTAAACGTTAGTGTAGTGCGTCCTCTGCACAGTGTTCAGCTAAAGCTACAAGTTAGTGTAGTGCGACCTCTGCACAGTGTTCAGCTAAAGCTACAAGTTAGTGTAGTGCGACCTCTGCACAGCGTTCAGCTAAAGCTACAAGTTAGTGTAGTGCGACCTCTGCACAGTGTTCAGCTAAAGCTACCTGTAGAAGGTTGGTGGTGTTTTCCTGATCCTATCACTACCACAGGCAGCTACATTATTTACACGTTAGTGTAGTGCGACCTCTGCACAATGTTCAGCTAAAGCTACCTGTAGAAGGTTGGTGGTGTTTTCCTGATCCTATCATTACCGCAGGCAGCTACATTATTTAAACGTTAGTGTAGTGCGTCCTCTGCACAGTGTTCAGCTAAAGCTACCTGTAGAAGGTTGGTGTTGTTTTCCTGATCCTATCACTACCGCAGGCAGCTACATTATTTAAACGTTAGTGTAGTGCGTCCTCTGCACAGTGTTCAGCTAAAGCTACAAGTTAGTGTAGTGCGACCTCTGCACAGTGTTCAGCTAAAGCTACAAGTTAGTGTAGTGCGACCTCTGCACAGCGTTCAGCTAAAGCTACAAGTTAGTGTAGTGCGACCTCTGCACAGTGTTCAGCTAAAGCTACCTGTAGAAGGTTGGTGGTGTTTTCCTGATCCTATCACTACCACAGGCAGCTACATTATTTACACGTTAGTGTAGTGCGACCTCTGCACAATGTTCAGCTAAAGCTACCTGTAGAAGGTTGGTGGTGTTTTCCTGATCCTATCATTACCGCAGGCAGCTACATTATTTAAACGTTAGTGTAGTGCGTCCTCTGCACAGTGTTCAGCTAAAGCTACCTGTAGAAGGTTGGTGTTGTTTTCCTGATCCTATCACTACCGCAGGCAGCTACATTATTTAAACGTTAGTGTAGTGCGTCCTCTGCACAGTGTTCAGCTAAAACTACAAGTTAGTGTAGTGCGACCTCTGCACAGTGTTCAGCTAAAGCTACAAGTTAGTGTAGTGCGACCTCTGCACAGTGTTCAGCTAAAGCTACAAGTTAGTGTAGTGCGACCTCTGCACAGTGTTCAGCTAAAGCTACAAGTTAGTGTAGTGCGACCTCTGCACAGTGTTCAGCTAAAGCTACCTGTAGAAGGTTGGTGTTGTTTTCCTGATCCTATCACTACCGCAGGCAGCTACATTATTTAAACGTTAGTGTAGTGCGTCCTCTGCACAGTGTTCAGCTAAAGCTACAAGTTAGTGTAGTGCGACCTCTGCACAGTGTTCAGCTAAAGCTACAAGTTAGTGTAGTGCGACCTCTGCACAGCGTCCAGCTAAAGCTACAAGTTAGTGTAGTGCGACCTCTGCACAGTGTTCAGCTAAAGCTACCTGTAGAAGGTTGGTGGTGTTTTCCTGATCCTATCACTACCACAGGCAGCTACATTATTTACACGTTAGTGTAGTGCGACCTCTGCACAGTGTTCAGCTAAAGCTACC
The DNA here is from genome assembly GCF_042186555.1 of Aquarana catesbeiana. Lineage (NCBI taxonomy): Eukaryota > Metazoa > Chordata > Amphibia > Anura > Ranidae > Aquarana > Aquarana catesbeiana. The sequence goes on from NC_133325.1 coordinate 117,031,055, forward strand.
TGTAGAAGGTTGGTGGTGTTTTCCTGATCCTATCACTACCGCAGGCAGCTACATTATTTCCACGTTAGTGTAGTGCGACCTCTGCACAATGTTCAGCTAAAGCTACCTGTAGAAGGTTGGTGGTGTTTTCCTGATCCTATCATTACCGCAGGCAGCTACATTATTTAAACGTTAGTGTAGTGCGTCCTCTGCACAGTGTTCTGCTAAAGCTACCTGTAGAAGGTTGGTGTTGTTTTCCTGATCCTATCACTACCGCAGGCAGCTACATTATTTAAACGTTAGTGTAGTGCGTCCTCTGCACAGTGTTCAGCTAAAGCTACAAGTTAGTGTAGTGCGACCTCTGCACAGTGTTCAGCTAAAGCTACAAGTTAGTGTAGTGCGACCTCTGCACAGTGTTCAGCTAAAGCTACAAGTTAGTGTAGTGCGACCTCTGCACAGTGTTCAGCTAAAGCTACCTGTAGAAGGTTGGTGGTGTTTTCCTGATCTTATCACTACCACAGGCAGCTACATTATTTCCACGTTAGCGTAGTGCGACCTCTGCACAGTGTTCAGCTAAAGCTACCTGTAGAAGGTTGGTGGTGTTTTCCTGATCCTATCACTACCACAGGCAGCTACATTATTTACACGTTAGTGTAGTGCGACCTCTGCACAGTGTTCAGCTAAAGCTACCTGTAGAAGGTTGGTGGTGTTTTCCTGATCCTATCACTACCGCAGGCAGCTACATTATTTCCACGTTAGTGTAGTGTGACCTCTGCACAATGTTCAGCTAAAGCTACCTGTAGAAGGTTGGTGGTGTTTTCCTGATCCTATCATTACCGCAGGCAGCTACATTATTTAAACGTTAGTGTAGTGCGTCCTCTGCACAGTGTTCAGCTAAAGCTACCTGTAGAAGGTTGGTGTTGTTTTCCTGATCCTATCACTACCGCAGGCAGCTACATTATTTAAACGTTAGTGTAGTGCGTCCTCTGCACAGTGTTCAGCTAAAGCTACAAGTTAGTGTAGTGCGACCTCTGCACAGTGTTCAGCTAGAGCTACAAGTTAGTGTAGTGCGACCTCTGCACAGTGTTCAGCTAAAGCTACAAGTTAGTGTAGTGCGACCTCTGCACAGTGTTCAGCTAAAGCTACCTGTAGAAGGTTGGTGTTGTTTTCCTGATCCTATCACTACCGCAGGCAGCTACATTATTTAAACGTTAGTGTAGTGCGTCCTCTGCACAGTGTTCAGCTAAAGCTACAAGTTAGTGTAGTGCGACCTCTACACAGTGTTCAGCTAAAGCTACAAGTTAGTGTAGTGCGACCTCTGCACAGCGTTCAGCTAAAGCTACAAGTTAGTGTAGTGCGACCTCTGCACAGTGTTCAGCTAAAGCTACCTGTAGAAGGTTGGTGGTGTTTTCCTGATCCTATCACTACCACAGGCAGCTACATTATTTACACGTTAGTGTAGTGCGACCTCTGCACAGTGTTCAGCTAAAGCTACCTGTAGAAGGTTGGTGGTGTTTTCCTGATCCTATCACTACCGCAGGCAGCTACATTATTTCCACGTTAGTGTAGTGCGACCTCTGCACAATGTTCAGCTAAAGCTACCTGTAGAAGGTTGGTGGTGTTTTCCTGATCCTATCATTACCGCAGGCAGCTACATTATTTAAACGTTAGTGTAGTGCGTCCTCTGCACAGTGTTCAGCTAAAGCTACAAGTTAGTGTAGTGCGACCTCTGCACAGTGTTCAGCTAAAGCTACAAGTTAGTGTAGTGCGACCTCTGCACAGTGTTCAGCTAACGCTCCAAGTTAGTGTAGTGCGACCTCTGCACAGTGTTCAGCTAAAGCTACCTGTAGAAGGTTGGTGGTGTTTTCCTGATCCTATCACTACCGCAGGCAGCTACATTATTTACACGTTAGTGTAGTGCGACCTCTGCATAGTGTTCAGTTAAAGCTACCTGTAGAAGGTTGGTGGTGTTTTCCTGATCCTATCACTACCGCAGGCAGCTACATTATTTACACGTTAGTGTAGTGCGACCTCTGCACAGTATTCAGCTAAAGCTACAAGTTAGTGTAGTGCAACCTCTGCACAGTGTTCAGCTAAAGCTACAAGTTAGTGTAGTGCGACCTCTGCACAGTGTTCAGCTAAAGCTACCTGTAGAAGGTTGGTGGTGTTTTCCTGATCCTATCACTACCGCAGGCAGCTACATTATTTACACGTTAGTGTAGTGTGACCTCTGCACAGTGTTCAGCTAAAGCTCCAAGTTAGCGTAGTGCAACCTCTGCACAGTGTTCAGCTAAAGCTACAAGTTAGTGTAGTGCAACCTCTGCACAGTGTTCAGCTAAAGCTACCTGTAGAAGGTTGGTGTTGTTTTCCTGATCCTATCACTACCGCAGGCAGCTACATTATTTACACGTTAGTGTAGTGCGACCTCTGCACAGTGTTCAGCTAAAGCTACCTGTAGAAGGTTGGTGGTGTTTTCCTGATCCTATCACTACCGCAGGCAGCTACATTATTTCCACGTTAGTGTAGTGCGACCTCTGCACAATGTTCAGCTAAAGCTACCTGTAGAAGGTTGGTGGTGTTTTCCTGATCCTATCATTACCGCAGGCAGCTACATTATTTAAACGTTAGTGTAGTGCGTCCTCTGCACAGTGTTCAGCTAAAGCTACAAGTTAGTGTAGTGCGACCTCTGCACAGTGTTCAGCTAAAGCTACAAGTTAGTGTAGTGCGACCTCTGCACAGTGTTCAGCTAAAGCTACAAGTTAGTCTAGTGCGACCTCTGCACAGTGTTCAGCTAAAGCTACCTGTAGAAGGTTGGTGGTGTTTTCCTGATCCTGTCACTACCGCAGGCAGCTACATTATTTACACGTTAGTGTAGTGCGACCTCTGCACAGTGTTCAGCTAAAGCTACCTGTAGAAGGTTGGTGGTGTTTTCCTGATCCTATCACTACCACAGGCAGCTACATTATTTCCATGTTAGCGTAGTGCGACCTCTGCATAGTGTTCAGCTAAAGCTACCTGTAGAAGGTTGGTGGTGTTTTCCTGATCCTATCACTACCGCAGGCAGCTACATTATTTACACGTTAGTGTAGTGCGACCTCTGCACAGTATTCAGCTAAAGCTACAAGTTAGTGTAGTGCGACCTCTGCACAGTGTTCAGCTAAAGCTACAAGTTAGTGTAGTGCGACCTCTGCACAGTGTTCAGCTAAAGCTACCTGTAGAAGGTTGGTGGTGTTTTCCTGATCCTATCACTACCGCAGGCAGCTACATTATTTACACGTTAGTGTAGTGTGACCTCTGCACAGTGTTCAGCTAAAGCTCCAAGTTAGCGTAGTGCAACCTCTGCACAGTGTTCAGCTAAAGCTACAAGTTAGTGTAGTGCAACCTCTGCACAGTGTTCAGCTAAAGCTACCTGTAGAAGGTTGGTGTTGTTTTCCTGATCCTATCACTACCGCAGGCAGCTACATTATTTACACGTTAGTGTAGTGCGACCTCTGCACAGTGTTCAGCTAAAGCTACCTGTAGAAGGTTGGTGGTGTTTTCCTGATCCTATCACTACCTTAGGCAGCTACGTTATTTACACGTTAGTGTATTGGGACCTCTGTACAGTGTTCAACTAAAGCTACCTGTAGAAGGTTGGTGGTGCTTTTCTGATCCTATCACTACTGCAGGCAGCTACATTATTTACACGTTAGTGTAGTGCGACCTCTGCACAGTGTTCAGCTAAAGCTACCTGTAGAAGGTTGGTGGTGTTTTCCTGATCCTATCACTACCGCAGGCAGATACATTATTTACACGTTAGTGTAGTGTGACCTCTGCACAGTGTTCAGCTAAAGCTCCAAGTTAGCGTAGTGCAACCTCTGCACAGTGTTCAGCTAAAGCTACAAGTTAGTGTAGTGCAACCTCTGCACAGTGTTCAGCTAAAGCTACCTGTAGAAGGTTGGTGTTGTTTTCCTGATCCTATCACTACCGCAGGCAGCTACATTATTTACACGTTAGTGTAGTGCGACCTCTGCACAGTGTTCAGCTAAAGCTACCTGTAGAAGGTTGGTGGTGTTTTCCTGATCCTATCACTACCACAGGCAGCTACGTTATTTACACGTTAGTGTATTGGGACCTCTGTACAGTGTTCAACTAAAGCTACCTGTAGAAGGTTGGTGGTGTTTTCCTGATCCTATCACTACCGCAGGCAGCTACATTATTTACACGTTAGTGTAGTGCGACCTCTGCACAGTATTCAGCTAAAGCTACAAGTTAGTGTAGTGCAACCTCTGCACAGTGTTCAGCTAAAGCTACAAGTTAGTGTAGTGCGACCTCTGCACAGTGTTCAGCTAAAGCTACCTGTAGAAGGTTGGTGGTGTTTTCCTGATCCTATCACTACCGCAGGCAGCTACATTATTTACACGTTAGTGTAGTGTGACCTCTGCACAGTGTTCAGCTAAAGCTCCAAGTTAGCGTAGTGCAACCTCTGCACAGTGTTCAGCTAAAGCTACAAGTTAGTGTAGTGCAACCTCTGCACAGTGTTCAGCTAAAGCTACCTGTAGAAGGTTGGTGTTGTTTTCCTGATCCTATCACTACCGCAGGCAGCTACATTATTTACACGTTAGTGTAGTGCGACCTCTGCACAGTGTTCAGCTAAAGCTACCTGTAGAAGGTTGGTGGTGTTTTCCTGATCCTATCACTACCGCAGGCAGCTACATTATTTCCACGTTAGTGTAGTGCGACCTCTGCACAATGTTCAGCTAAAGCTACCTGTAGAAGGTTGGTGGTGTTTTCCTGATCCTATCATTACCGCAGGCAGCTACATTATTTAAACGTTAGTGTAGTGCGTCCTCTGCACAGTGTTCAGCTAAAGCTACAAGTTAGTGTAGTGCGACCTCTGCACAGTGTTCAGCTAAAGCTACAAGTTAGTGTAGTGCGACCTCTGCACAGTGTTCAGCTAAAGCTACAAGTTAGTCTAGTGCGACCTCTGCACAGTGTTCAGCTAAAGCTACCTGTAGAAGGTTGGTGGTGTTTTCCTGATCCTGTCACTACCGCAGGCAGCTACATTATTTACACGTTAGTGTAGTGCGACCTCTGCACAGTGTTCAGCTAAAGCTACCTGTAGAAGGTTGGTGGTGTTTTCCTGATCCTATCACTACCACAGGCAGCTACATTATTTCCATGTTAGCGTAGTGCGACCTCTGCATAGTGTTCAGCTAAAGCTACCTGTAGAAGGTTGGTGGTGTTTTCCTGATCCTATCACTACCGCAGGCAGCTACATTATTTACACGTTAGTGTAGTGCGACCTCTGCACAGTATTCAGCTAAAGCTACAAGTTAGTGTAGTGCGACCTCTGCACAGTGTTCAGCTAAAGCTACAAGTTAGTGTAGTGCGACCTCTGCACAGTGTTCAGCTAAAGCTACCTGTAGAAGGTTGGTGGTGTTTTCCTGATCCTATCACTACCGCAGGCAGCTACATTATTTACACGTTAGTGTAGTGTGACCTCTGCACAGTGTTCAGCTAAAGCTCCAAGTTAGCGTAGTGCAACCTCTGCACAGTGTTCAGCTAAAGCTACAAGTTAGTGTAGTGCAACCTCTGCACAGTGTTCAGCTAAAGCTACCTGTAGAAGGTTGGTGTTGTTTTCCTGATCCTATCACTACCGCAGGCAGCTACATTATTTACACGTTAGTGTAGTGCGACCTCTGCACAGTGTTCAGCTAAAGCTACCTGTAGAAGGTTGGTGGTGTTTTCCTGATCCTATCACTACCTTAGGCAGCTACGTTATTTACACGTTAGTGTATTGGGACCTCTGTACAGTGTTCAACTAAAGCTACCTGTAGAAGGTTGGTGGTGCTTTTCTGATCCTATCACTACTGCAGGCAGCTACATTATTTACACGTTAGTGTAGTGCGACCTCTGCACAGTGTTCAGCTAAAGCTACCTGTAGAAGGTTGGTGGTGTTTTCCTGATCCTATCACTACCGCAGGCAGATACATTATTTACACGTTAGTGTAGTGTGACCTCTGCACAGTGTTCAGCTAAAGCTCCAAGTTAGCGTAGTGCAACCTCTGCACAGTGTTCAGCTAAAGCTACAAGTTAGTGTAGTGCAACCTCTGCACAGTGTTCAGCTAAAGCTACCTGTAGAAGGTTGGTGTTGTTTTCCTGATCCTATCACTACCGCAGGCAGCTACATTATTTACACGTTAGTGTAGTGCGACCTCTGCACAGTGTTCAGCTAAAGCTACCTGTAGAAGGTTGGTGGTGTTTTCCTGATCCTATCACTACCACAGGCAGCTACGTTATTTACACGTTAGTGTATTGGGACCTCTGTACAGTGTTCAACTAAAGCTACCTGTAGAAGGTTGGTGGTGCTTTTCTGATCCTATCACTACTGCAGGCAGCTACATTATTTACACGTTAGTGTAGTGCGACCTCTGCACAGTGTTCAGCTAAAGCTACCTGTAGAAGGTTGGTGGTGTTTTCCTGATCCTATCACTACCGCAGGCAGATACATTATTTAAACGTTAGTGTAGTGCGTCCTCTGCACAGTGTTCAGCTAAAGCTACAAGTTAGTGTAGTGCGACCTCTGCACAATGTTCAGCTAAAGCTACAAGTTAGTGTAGTGCGACCTCTGCACAGTGTTCAGCTAACGCTCCAAGTTAGTGTAGTGCGACCTCTGCACAGTGTTCAGCTAAAGCTACCTGTAGAAGGTTGGTGGTGTTTTCCTGATCCTATCACTACCGCAGGCAGCTACATTATTTAAACGTTAGTGTAGTGCGTCCTCTGCACAGTGTTCAGCTAAAGCTACAAGTTAGTGTAGTGCGACCTCTGCACAGTGTTCAGCTAAAGCTACAAGTTAGTGTAGTGCGACCTCTGCACAGTGTTCAGCTAAAGCTACAAGTTAGTATAGTGTGACCTCTGCACAGTGTTCAGCTAAAGCTACCTGTAGAAGGTTGGTGGTGTTCTCATATTAATAATAATACAGGCAGGCAGTTGATTTTGCTAGCTGCAGTATCAATATATATATATATATATATATATATATATATATATATATATATATATCCCAGCTTAGTGCAGCTACATCTCACTGCAGGCCATTAGTATGTCTGAAACACCAACAAGGAGGCAGACAGTCACAATCCAATAAAAGAAGGCAAGCAGGCTCTGTGTTTAGAGGCAACAGTGCTGGTCGTGGACACGGTGCATCCTCATCAGCACGTGGCCATGGGACACGCTTGGCCTTTTTTTCGGCAGCTGGCCGTGTTGAGCTTCAACATGCGGAAGACTTGGTCGAGTGGATGACCAAGCTGTCATCATCCTCCTCATCCTCTCTCACCCATGCTCAGGGTACTTTGTTTGGCAAAGCAGCTGCCAACGCGGCCTCTTCCTTCAGCTCAATGGCATCAGTGACTCCTTCCCTAGCCCCACCATGTCCTCCTGAGGAGTCCCTCGAACTGTTTGACCACAGTGTTGGGTACATGCTCCAGGAGGATGCCCAGCGTTTAGAAGGCTCTGATGATGATACTGAGCTAGATGAAGACAGTAACGTGAGCATGGACAGAGGGGGTGCCCAAGAAGGACAGCAATCTGGCAGTCATGTTCCCCCTGCTGCAGCATACTGCCAGGTTTGCTCCAGTGATGAGGAGGGAGGGGATGATGAGGTCACTGACTCAACGTGGGTGCCTGATAGGAGAGCGGTGGAGGAGGAGGAGGCACATCACCGACGAGGCAGGATGCCCTCCGGGGGAAGCACACTGATTGCATCACACCTCAGAGCTCTGCATGTGCAGGGCGCTGCTGTCTCTGCGCGTTATTCCAAAAGTTCTTTGGTGTGGGCCTTTTTTGAGATGAGTGCATCAGATGGCACTGCTGCTATTTGCAACATATGTCTCAAGCGTATCTCGCGTGGCCAAAACATCTCCCGCTTGGGCACCACATGCTTGACCAGACATATGTTGACCTGCCATGCAGTTCGTTGGCAAGCGTACCTAAAAGACCCACACCAAAAAACAAAGAGGACCTCTCCTTACTCCTCATCAGCTGGGATCTACAACCCCACTATACCTTCAGTGCTCTCTGAGACCTGCACTGAGAGGAATGAAGGTGTAGAATTAGGTGTGTCACAGCCAAGTACTTGCGGCAATCTGCTATCGGTACACCGACGTCAGATTGTACCAGGCAAATTTCCCTGCCCCAGCTGCTGCACCGCCAAAAGAAGTTCGCTCCCAGCCATCCACATGCCCAGCGGTTGAATGCTAGTTTGGCAAAATTGCTAGCACTTCAACTTCTACCTTTTCATTTGGTAGACTCCGCCCCCTTCCGTGAGTTTGTGGAATGTGCAGTTCCTCAGTGGCAGGTTCCCAAACGCCACTTTTTCTCACGGAAGGCGATTCCGGCTCTCTACCGGTATGTGGAAGGCAATGTCTTGGCCTTGCTGGACAGGGCGGTCAGCGGTAAGGTGCATATTACCGCTGACTCATGGTCCAGCAGGCATGGACAGGGATGTTACCTAAGTTTCACGGCGCATTGGGTGACTCTTCTGGCAGCTGGGAAGGATGCAGGACAAGGGGCAGTAGAGTTGGAGGTTGTTCCGCCACCACGCCTCCAAAATGTCACTACTAGTGATTCTGACACACCTCTCTCCTCCACCCCCTCCTCTTCTTCTTCCTCCATGGCCTCTTCCTGTGCTTTGTCCTCGGAACCAGCGGTGCTCCGTAGGAGTTCAAGGGGCTACGCAAGTACGCAGGCCAAAAGATGCCATGCGGTGCTTGAGCTGGTGTGCTTGGGGGACAGGAGCTACACTGGGGCAGAGGTCCTGTCAGCTCTGCAGGGGCAGGTTCAGAGGTGGTTGACGCCACTCCAACTTAAGGCAGGAATGGTGGTTTGCAACAATGGCACCAACCTCCTCTCCGCCCTCCGACAGGGACAAATGACCCATGTGCTCTGTTTGGCTCAAGTCCTTAACTTGGTGGTGCAGCGGTTCTTGGGCAGGTACCCGGGTTTACAGGATATCCTGAGGCAGGCCAGGAAAGTCTGTGTGCATTTCCGCCGGTCATATAATGCCAGTGCTCAGCTGACAGACCTCCAAAAGGAATTTAACCTGCCCAAGAACCGCCTAATCTGTGACATGCCCACCAGGTGGAACTCAACGTTGGCCATGCTGCAGCGGCTGCACATGCAGCAGAGGGCCATCAATGAGTACCTGTGCGGCTATGGCACTAGGACAGGGTCAGGGGAGCTTAGTTTTTTTTTTCCCATGCCAGTGGGCCATGATCAGGGATGAATGCACTGTCCTGTCACCATTTGAGGAGGCCACAAGGATGGTGAGCAGTGACAGTGCATGCATCAGTGACACTGTCCCCCTTGTCTACGCTGCATGGAATAATGGACAGGGCACTTGAGGCAGAACAGAGGCAGGAAGAGGAGGACTTCCTTAGCTCTCAAGGCCCCCTTTATCCAGACAGTGTTCCTGCGTGCCCACCGATCACAGGAGGAGGATTGTGTCAGTATGGAGGTGGAGCCTGGCACTCAGCATCAGCAGCAGTCTTTAAGGGATCATTTACAGTCCTAAGAAACACATGGACTTGTACGTGGCTGGGAGGAGGTGGCTGCGGATCATGTCTTCCTTAGTGACCCAGAGGACTCCAGACCGAATGCCTCAGCAAACCTACGCTGCATGGCCTCCCTGATCCTGCAAAGCCTGCGGAAGGATGCTCGTATTCGTGGTATCAAGGAGAAGGAACAATACTGGCTGGCAACCCTCCTCGATCCACGTTACAAGGGTAAGGTTGCGGACCTTATCTTGCCATCGCAGAGGGAGCAGAGGATGAAACACCTTCGGGAGGCCTTGCAGAAAGGTCTGTGCAACGCGTTCCCAGAGACTGGCAGGTTACAAACTCCTGTTTCTGGACAACATGTTGCTGAGGCTTCGGTCAGTCAAAGAAGGAGCGGTGGAGAAGGTGGCCGTCTGACTGATGCGTTCAGACAATTTTTTAGTCCGCAGCCCCAAGGTATGATCAGTTCCAGCAACCATCGCCAGCGTCTGTTTTACATGGTGCAGGAATACCTAGGGGCAAGATCTGACTTGGACACCTTTCCCACCGAAAATCCTCTGGGTTACTGGGTCTTGAGGATGGATCACTGGCCAGAGCTTGCACAGTATGCAACTGAGCTACTGGCCTGTCCTGCATCCAGCGTTCTTTCGGAACGCACATTCAGTGCTGCTGGAGGCTTTGTAACCGATCACAGGGTGCATCTGTACACCGACTCGGTCGATCGACTGACCTTCATAAAAATGAATCAGTCTTGGATCACCACCAGCTACCAAGCACCTGATGCTGATGTAACCGAATAATTTTTTTGAAATGTCAGATCCCTTCAAAGACTATGCCTATGCTGATGCTGAGTGACTATCCTGTTATGCTGAGTAATTATCCTCTTCCTCCTCAATGATCATGCTGATAGCTTGTAAGAACATTTTTGGTTCTGGGCGCCGCCACCAGTGCCTAAGGCCCAATTTTTCAGCCCCTGTTTAACAGGGGCGTGTAATTACAATTTTTGATGCAATTCTTTGCAGCAGGGCTAGTTCCTGTGCTCCAACTAGAGTATCTGTGAGGGGTTGCAGTGTTGTGGCACCAGCGCCTAAGGCCCAATTTTTCAGCCCCTGTTCAACAGGGACATGTAATTAGAATTCTTGATGTAATATTTCACAGCAGGGCCTGTTTCTGCGCCCACCAAGAGTAAATGTGAGGACTTACAGTGTTCTGGCACCAGCACCACCACCACCACCACCACCAAAGGCCCAATTTTTCTGCCCCTGTTCAACAGGGGCATGTAATTACAATTCTTGATCTAATATTTCACAGCAGGGCCCTGCGAGGGCTTACAGTGTTGTGGCCACAACAACACCTAAGGCCCAAATTTCTGCTGAGTATATAGGGCAGGCCCCTACTTTTAAACATCCAACTTACAAAGGACTCTTACTTGAAAACGGAAGGAGACAACAGGAAGTGAGATGAAATCTACCCCTAGGAAGGGAAATTCTCTCCTGTAAGAGTTAATATGGGAAAAACTTTTCTCCTTTACACTGATGCTTTATCACCAATACTTGTTTCACTAAAAACCCCAAATTTTCAAAAAACATTTGTCATTGGGACAAAAAGTGAGGTGAAATCTTCTAAAGAGGAGCACAGACAGCAAAACAAATGTCACAGGGGTGATAACCCTTCCCTATGTTTTCCAAAAAGCTTAAAATAGATTTTTTGGCTGGAGCTAAACCCATGTCGTTTGTCTCACTGATTTTCATCCATATGCCAGGACCCGACATTGCATTAAAGCCGCAAGCAGTTTTAAATGACTTTTATTCCTTTAAAAATGTCATTTTGTGCATAGACTGTTCTAAGCACGGGAAACACGCGCCACTTTACAGGCATATTATAGACACCCCCCAGGTATGATATTTAAAGTAATATTTCACTTTTTTTTTTTTTACTTTAAGCATCATTAAAATCACTGCTCCCAAAAAAACTGCCGTTTTTAAAACTTTTTTTTGCATTCATACATGATCCCTGGGGCAGGACCCGGGTCCCCAAAGCCTTTTTAGGACAATACCATGCAAATTAGCCTTTAAAATGAGCACTTTGATTTTGAACGTTCGAGTCCAATGGGGTTCTAACGTTCGTGCAAATTTTCGGTCCGTTCACAGGTTCTGGTGTGAACCGAACCGGGGGGTGTTCGGCTCATCCCTACTCACACATAGGGTGCTCCTCACATAATCCCCTAGGCCAGGGATATGCAATTAGCGGACCTCCAGCTGTTGCAGAACTACAAGTCCCATGAGGCATAGCAAGACTCTGACAGCCAGAGGCAGAGGCGTGATGGGACTTGTAGTATTGTAACAGCTGGAGGTCCACTAATTGCATATCACTGCCCTAGGCCATTCTAAACCAAGCCACAGAACTTGCTAGATGAAGGTCGGGGTGGCAGGGTTTTTCCATCTTCCCACAGATGTGTCCTCCTCTGGTCACACTGTCAGTCCAGTCCCGCAGAGGGCTCTTTCTCTGTCCTCACAGCACAGCACTATATGTTGCTGATCAGGGGTGTCCTGCTGCCATACCCCAAGTGCACTAGGCCCTACACACAGCTGGCATATAAAGGGGCACTAACTCCACCCACTACATCACCACAGGAGGAACTACAACTGCCAACGAGTATGTGTAGGAGAGTGCCGGGACATTTATTAGAGAAGATAATACACATAAAAAACACAGGTATAATAAAATCATCTCAAAGTTCATAAAAATATGGCAACATAATTTCTTAAATGATGCCAGCCTAGCCATAGACAATCAGGTTGCAAATATTGAATCTTTTATATGAACCTGTTCCATTCAACACATATGTGTATTCAAAGGGTTAGTCCATTTAGAAATGACAATTCAGGTAGTTGCAGGAAAATGAAGCCATTGCATGATTCCTTTGGAAATGATGTTGCAAGATCTCCACCCTACTGAGGTCTATATAACTGCTGCAGCGGATACAATGAGTTCCCACCATTATGTGGGAATTTGTTTTATTCATTTTACATAATGAAGAAATTAGCATTATATTTTATGATGGAGAATTACCTTGAGGTAGGAGGGAACAGAGCCAAGAGCATTGGAAGGAGATCTCTCCTCTACAGTCCCCAAGAAACATAAGAATCCAATAGGTGACTCAACCCAACTGAATCCACCTCTATCTGAATTACCACTCACAATTTAGCTGACTCGTTAAAAGTTTTTTCTGGTTCTTACGATGAAATGTGCGTTTAATTTTTGTGAACATTCCAGAACCTTCTTACATTGTTTTAGGCCTCTGCTGTTACATAGCCAATGTAGAAAGCTTACTGACAGGAATTCTTAATGAATTAGTCACTCAGCATGAAGTATAAGATGAGAATGTCTAGACATCAACTTGGACGCTGTGGTGGTGCTTGAGATATTATCTTCCTCTATTCTTGCACTGTGTATACAGCAGGTTTTTACAGATGCCAATAATTATGACCATATGGAGAAGAATTACAGCAGCATTCTGAAATAAATAAAATGCTTTATACGTAAGCCACACATCTGTTAAGGTTTTATAAGAAGTTGCAACATCTTACTATGTTGACTATTGGTTTTTCCTGCAAGAATTTACTTCATCACTCGTAGAAAACTATAAGAAACTCAGGCTACCTACGTCAGCTGACATTCCTCAGTCAACAAAAATAGCTTCTTTGCCAGTGTTTCCCTCTTCTACCTGGTTCTGCACTGCACCTCAGATAATCTTAACCCTGCCTTTGTGATTACTAAATCCAAAATATCAATTCTTTTTTTTAAGCATGGGAATATTGACCAAACAACAATGTGCAGCACAGTACAGTGCCTTTGAGCTCCTGATCTACAATTCCTGAAGCAGTTTTGGCTTAACCTAGATCTGGTGTCTATTGTTTGTCTGTCCACTGTCTGCAAAATCTGTGCCTGTATTTTGAATTGATGCTGTAAGTCTTGTGTCTGTGATTCTGCCTAAACACCGTCTTCCCTGATCACAACTTCTCCAGGGGTCAACTATCTATTGAAGCAATACAAAGAGAACAGGATACTTTTTCATACAATTACATGATACAACAGGCACATATCAGGAATATAAAATGTTGGTGTACCAAACACTTTAATCAACCAGACCCATATCACTTTGGTCTGTGTTTTGGTGAAGACTGGATGCTCCTTGGACTCAAAGGAGAAACACTGTAATGCCGCGTACACATGGTTGGTTTTTCTGACGGGAAATGTTCGATGTGAGCTTGTTGTCGGAAAGTCCGACTGTGTGTATGTTCAATCGAACATTTGCTGTCGGAATTTCTGCCCACAAATGTTTGAGAGCAGGTTTGCAAATTTTCCACCAACAAAACTTGTTGTCGGAAAGTCTGATCGTGTGTACACAAGTCTGTCACACAAAAGTTCACGCATGCTCTGAATCAAGCATATGAAGCCGCACTGGCTATTGAACTTCCTTTTTCTCGGCTCGTTGTACGTCACTGGTTCCCACATTCGGAATTTTGGGCCAACATTTATGTGACCGTGTGTATGCAAGACAAGTTTGAGCCAACATCCTCGGAAAAAATCCACGGTTTTGTTGTCGGAAAATCCGATCGTGTGTACGCGGCATAATAATAAACTAGTGGAATTCATCTGGAGGTTTTCTCAGTTCCAGTTGGAAATGTCATGCATATGTAATGAAAATATGTACACTCTGTAAACCTGATATTACTAAAGGTTCTACTGAGTTTTTAGGTTCATTGTAAAAATATGGTGTTATATACTGGCTATTTTTGTAAACATTTTAAGATTTAACTTTCATTTAACACTAGTTCAAACCATTGAATAAGGACTCTATTAAAACATAGACTGTACCAAATATGCCAGGTAAGCATTTTTGTATTTGTTGACAAAACAGGAAATAATTAGCTACAGATATAAGTTTAGTGTACAATCAGGTCCATAAATATTGGGACATCTACACAATTCTAATATTTTTGGCTCTATACACTTGTTTGTTTCATTTGAAATGAAACAAACAAGATGTGCTTTAACTGCAGACTTTCAGCTTTAATTTGAGGGTATTTACATCCAAATCAGGTGAATGGTATAGGAATTACAACCGTTTGTATATGTGCCTCACACTTTTTAAAGGACCAAAAGTAATGGGACAATTGGCTGCTCAGCTTTTCCATGGCCAGGTGTGTGTTATTCCCTCATTATCCCATTTACAAGGAGCAGATAAAAGGTCCAGAGTTCATTTCAAGTGTGCTATTTGCATTTGGAATCTGTTGCTGTTATCGCTCAATATGAGATCCAAAGAGCTGTCACTATCAGTGAAGCATGCCATCATTAGGCTGAAAAAACAAAACAAACCCGTCAGAGAGATAGCAAAAACATTAGGTGTGGCCAAATCAGCTGTTTGGAACATCCTTAAAAAGAAAGAACGCACCGGTGAGCTCAGCAACACCAAAAGACCCGGAGGACCACGTAAAACAACTGTGGAGGATGACAGAAGAATTCTTTCCCTGGTGAAGAAAACACCCTTCACAACAGTTGGCCAGATCAAGAACACTCTCCAGGAGGTAGGTGTATGTGTGTCAAAGTCAACAATCAAGAGAAGACTTCACCAGAGTGAATACAGAGGGTTCACCACAAGATGTAAACCATTGGTGAGCCTCAAAAACAGGAAGGCCAGATTAGAGTTTGCCAAACAACATCTAAAAAAGCCTTCACAGTTCTGGAATAACATCCTATGGACAGAGGAGACCAAGATCAAGTTGCACCAGAGTGATGGGAAGAGAAGAGTATGGAGAAGGAAAGGAACTGCTCATGATCCAAAGCATACCACCTCATCAGTGAAGCATGGTGGTGGTAGTGTCATGGTGTGGGCATGTATGGCTGCCAATGGAACTGGTTCTCTTGCATTTATTGATGATATGACCCCTGACAAAAGCAGCAGGATGAATTCTGAAGTGTTTTGGCAATATTATCTGCTCATATTCAGCAAAATGCTTCAGAACTCATTGGACGGCGCTTTACAGTGCAGATGGACAATGACCCGGAGCATACTGCAAAAGCAACCAAAGAGTTTTTTAAGGGAAAGAAGTGGAATGTTATGCAATGGCCAAGCCAATCACCTGACCTGAATCCAATTGAGCATGCATTTCACTTGCTGAAGACAAAACTGAAGGGAAAATGTCCAAAGAACAAGCAGGAACTGAAGACAGTTGCAGTAGAGGCCTGGCAGAGCATCACCAGGGATGAAACCCAGCGTCTGGTGATGTCTATGCGTTCCAGACTTCAGGCTGTAATTGACTGCAAAGGATTTGCAACCAAGTATTAAAAAGTGAAAGTTTGATGGATGATTGTTAATTTGTCCCATTACTTTTGGTCCCTTAAAAAGTGTGAGGAACATATACAAACTGTTGTAATTCCTACACCATTCACCCGATTTGGATGTAAATACCCTCAATTTAAATTAAATTAACTTTTGCACAAACTAATCAATATATGCTTATTGCGATTTCTATTACCAAAAATATGTAGAAGAATACATATTGGCCTAAACTGAGAAAAAAAATTAGCTTTTTAAAAAAAAAAATAAATAAATGGGGATATTTATTATAGCAAAAAGTATAAAATATTGTGTTTTTTTCAAAAGTGTCGCTATTTATTTGTTTATAGCGCAAAAAATAAAAACTGCAGAGATGATCAAATACCACCAAAAGAAAGCTCTATTTGTGGGAAAAAAAGTACGTCAATTTTGTTTGGGTGCAGCGCCACACGACCGCGCACTTGTCAGTTAAAGTGACGCAGTGCCGAATCGCAAAAAGTGGCCTGGTCATTCTGCAGCAAAATCTTCCGGGGCTGAAGCGGTTAAAAACAGCTAAAAGAGCAGAAGAGGGGCAACATACTATTTCCTCTTGATTGCATTCTCAGTAGGATTTTATTCTCTGCAATAATGTACCATATTTATCGGCGTATAACACGCACAGGTGTATAGCATGCACATTAATTTTAAGAAGGAAGTTTCAGGGAAAAAACTTACATTTTAAATAAGGAACTTTGAAGCAAAATAAGGGTCAGTGCCCATCTGCAGCCTCACCATTGCCACCAATGCAGCCTCATCAATGCCCATCTGCAGCCTCACAAGTGCCATCAATGCAACCTCATCAGTCCACATCAATGCAGCAGCCTCACCATTGCCATCAGTGCAGCCTAGGGGGGACAGGGAGGGGGCCAGGACGAGCGCAGGCAGATTATATACAGTGAGAATCTCCTATGATAGACAGAACAGTGGTCCAATGGCGGCCCAGGAGACGGGACTTCCTATTACAGTGGCCGCCAAGTAAACAGGCGATTCTCACTGTATGTAATCTGACAGCGCTCGTCCCGCCCCCCTCCCTGCCCCCTCCGAGGCAGCTAAAATTGAAGTATTGGCGTATAACACGCACACGCTATTGGCACTCAATTTTTAGGGTGAAAAAGTGAGTGTTATACGCCAATAAATACAGTAATTGATGCACCCTGGCATTTTTGATTGTTTTAAAAATAAAGGTTTTATCCAAAAAAATTAAAAGACTAAAAGACTCCTCTTAGGACCTCAACTGTACACTTTTCTCATCCAGAGAGCATTGTATAACACTTATCATGGCAACCATGACATTTCCATGATGCAGACATTTGCAGAATCTTCCATGTTTAATGTTCCGACTTTATATCACATGTCCCCAGAGTCACCATCTTGTTTTAACCACTTCAGCCCCGGAAGGATTTACCCCCTTCCTGACCAGAGCACTTTTTGTGATTCGGCACTGCGTCGCTTTAACTGACAATTGAGCGGTCGTGTGACGTGGCTCCAAAACAAAGTTGACGTCCTTTTTTCCCCACAAATAGAGCTTTCTTTTGGTGGTATTTAATCACCTCTGTGATTTTTATTTTTTGCGCTATAAACAAAATAAGAGTGACAATTTTGAAAAAAACGCATTATTTTTTACTTTTTGCTACAATAAATATCCCCAAAAAATATATTAAAAAACATTTTTTTTCCTCAGTTTAGGCCGATACGTATTCTTCTACATGTTTTTGGTAAAAAAAATTGCAATAAGCATTTATTGATTGGTTTGCGCAAAAGTTATAGCGTTTACAAAATAGGGGATAGTTTTATGGCATTTTTATTAATTATTTTTTTTTACTCGTAATGGCGGCGATCAGCGATTTTTATTGTGACTGCGACATTATGGTGGACACATCGGACATTTTTGACACATTTTTGGGACCATTGTCATTTATACAGCAATCAGTGCTATAAAAATGCACGGATTCCTGTGTAAATGACACTGGCAGTGAAGGGGTTAACCACTAGGGGGCGAGGAGAGGTTAAGTATGTCCTAGGGGAGTGATTCTAACTGTAGGGGGGAGGGGCTGTGTGTGTCAGTACACTGATCTCTGCTCCAATGACAGGGAGCAGAGATCCAGCGAGACTGTCACTAGGCAGAACGGGGAGATGCTGTTTACAACGGCATCTCCCTGTTCGTCCTCTCCGTGAGGCGATCGCGGGTATGCCCGCGGTGATCGAGTCCGCGGGACCCGTGATCCGACTCACGAAGATGGCGGCAGGCAAGTGCGTACGCCACCGCGGGGGCGCGTGCGCACAGGGCAGCAAATTCAAAGTAACGTACAGGTACGGTACTTTGCGCAGCCATGCCATTCTGCCGACGTATATCTACAGGAGACGGTCGGGAACCGGTTAATGAATACCATTGCGTGGGTGGTTTTTCTGAATTTAGGTGATAAGGCTTAGCAGTATCTTTATTAGTATGTAAGAAATCATTACATGTGAGTCACTCACAGTTATACCTTTAGATCTGCCTTTTTCAACCATGGTGCCCAGGCACCCTGGGGTGTCATCAGGTTTCTTCAGAGATGCCTTGGCAAAATGCCTAAAAGTTGCCCAAAAATTGTGCATCAAGCCTTTTAGTAACACAAAGCCACTGGTCTTCATTGTGCAACATGACAACCTTCTAGCCACCGGCGTCCTACAATCAATTACCTCATCAGTTGATAAGGAAGACATCGGGCGCCTGCACGGGATTCTTGTTTGCCCCGTTGCCCCACTCAGTCAGCACAGGGGACACATTAACTGCGTGAGGGAGAAGAGAAACACTGCAATACTAGACAGTAATGGTGTACAAAGGGGTGTTTGATTTGGAAGAATAAATCATGTTAGGTGCCCTACATGTGTGGATGTTGCTGTGTAAAAGTATTAGTTTCGTTTTTTTACATCTTAGAATGGGGTGTCTCGAGACTGCAGAATTTTTAAGTGTGCCTTGACTGAAAAAAGGTTTAGATGACCAGTACTAAAGTACTAAGAAAGTTTTTTTTTTTTTTTTTTTTTTTTGTACAAATACTTTTTATTGAAAAATGTTCAAGTTTGTACAAAACATGCACAAAAGAAAAGAAAAGTAAAATTAAAGAAAAAATAAACATGACTGTTACATTGAAGTGGGTAACTTACATGTACAATTTTTAATCAGTAAGCTTATCCCTATGAGAAACAAATAGTAAGCACAGTGACATCTCAAACAGTAATAACAGGCTGTTCGTTCATAGAGAAAAGCGGCCAATCCCACTCATCTCTAGTTATGGTATCATCGTAATGACTAAGCAAATTTTACACAGGCAGGTTTATTAGTATACATGGTGTCAAGGTGGAGTTTACTAACCCATGGTTACTTTGTCTTTGTTGAGACTATAGCTTGTGTTCCAGATGTCTGAGGTCATGTGACTTTTGACAGATCCCCATTATTTGAATCTGTTATGCACTGTTAGCAGTTGAGAGATATTAAGTGAGATTAGGTGGTTGCTAGAGCAGCAACTGTGAAATCTCAAGTGACCTCAGACCCCCAATGTCCAAGCCAAAATTTCAACCTCAAGCAAAGCATGTAAAACTAAATAGGTAGGAAAATGATGTGAATGGTTCCATGTACTGTGTGAAATACTAGAAATGAGTCTGTGTTACATAAATTCAGAAAATTAGAAAAGTAATTATTTTGTAAGTTATTCTGTGCAGTTATAATAATTTAAAGCCTAATGCCCCGTACACACGGTCGGATTTTCCGACGGAAAATGTGTGATAGGACCTTGTTGTCGGAAATTCCTACCGTGTGTAGGCTCCATCACACATTTTCCATCGGATTTTCCGACACACAAAGTTTGAGAGCAGGATATAAAATTTTCCGACAACAAAATCCGTTGTCGGAAATTCCGATCGTGTGTACACAAATCCGACGGACAAAGTGCCACGCATGCTCAGAATAAATAAAGAGATGAAAGCTATTGGCCACTGCCCCGTTTATAGTCCCGACGTACATGTTTTACGTCACCGCGTTCAGAATGATCGGATTTTCCGACAACTTTGTGTGACCGTGTGTATGCAAGACAAGTTTGAGCCAACATCTGTCGGAAAAAATCCTAGCATTTTGTTGTTGGAATGTCCGAACAAAGTCCGACCGTGTGTACGGGGCATTACTCTGGGCAGTGCTAAAATTATTAATATTGCCCCTCCCCAGATGATAAAGTATATAATGGGGTTGATTTACTAAAAACGAAGGAGAGCATGGTAGCCAATCAGCGTCTAACTTCAGCTTGTTCAATTAGGCTTTGACAAACAAAATACCTGGAATCTGATTGGTTTCTATGCAGAGCTGCACCAGATTTTGCACTCTCCAGTTTTGGTAAATCATCCCCAATTAGTATTTTTCTAGGTGATGGGATAGCACAGGATAATACATTAACTGCATGGCTCCCCAACAGCTGGTGGATTGGTCCTCTTCTGTTCAGGCTAGAACTCCTATGTCATCTATTATAATGCAAGACTTGCAGGCAAGTCATCAAGATTGTATGTTGCTGCTGGTCCTGCATTGTAAGTGATAACATTGTTGAGAGGGGCAGTGAGAAGCCTATTCAGGAACAACCAAGAAGAGTGGCTTTGGTGGACCAGACATCACAACAGAATAGGTGGTGAGGAAGACCACAGGGCAGTGAACTGAAATACCTAATAATTCTGCAGTAGCCCATCCCCTGGAAAAATGACAAATATATTCTTCATTAGCTAGGAGGGCAATATTTTTTCATGGCTCAGATTCTTGCATAAGGCAGTATAGTAATGTCTATCAAATTCTACTATTTATTGCAATGGCAAAAAAGTTCATTTCTTTTTACTAATTTTAAAAGAAACTATGGTTTTAGTATCCCCCCCACATAGATGTGTAAATATGCTCCAATTATAACCTACTTTTATTTCTCCATAAAACTGCTGGAACTAGAAATGGCAGAATGATGGTTTGCTGGGTGCAAAACTATCACATTTCTTTAGATTTTTAAACTATAAACCCCTATGCAGCCCACATAGCAAAAAGTATCCAGGGAGAAGACCCATAAAGTGCATTAAAAAAACCTAAATAATAAGCCAATATAATTATAGTGATAGACTAAAATTATATCTTTTTTTTTTTTTTCAAATCTTAATTTTTCTTAAAGCGGAATTTTATCTCCTTTTTGCCTTTCAGTGTAAACCACTAATTACCAGCAGAAGATTAAAGCGTAAATACTAATCTTAACTTAACTTTTATGTGTTTATGGTTGATTTAACACCATAATGGTCACTCTATTTGATGTTTAGTCTCCAAACATATATTTTTACTATTTAACAAACCATGGTAATTTAGACTTAAATATTTAGGCTTCCCTTAACTGTTTATTTGTGATCTTGCTACTGAACCTTGACATGAATACTGAGATACTGAGAATAAATTTGAAGTACAAAGGAACATCATTGGATGAACATGGACAAACTGAGAAATCTAAGATAATAGGTCTTCTGTTTCTTTTATGTTGCAGATTCATCATTTATTGCCAACTGTGAAGCCTGTGGGTCTAAAAAGCCCACCCTCATCTAAAACAGGGCCCACCGAGAGATACAGACACCTTAAAGTTTCCAGAACCCAATTTGTATAAAGGGAGTTTTTCTCTCACTTATAGCTTCTGAGTTTTTGGGGAACAGAGTGCCACAATTTCAGATTTCATGTACAGCATCATATGTTGCCAATTCCCAAGCATGTTAGGTTGGGGGGTCACAAATAATACGACAACATCTAAAGTTAAAGACACTTGCTATGCTGCAATAAGTTCATCACATATCAAGTCAATATAATTATAATAAGTCAATATAATTATAGCAATAGATTAAAATGATATGTTTTTTTTTCCAAATCTTAATTTTTCTTAAAGTGGAATTTTATCTCCTTTTTGCCTTTCAGTGTAAACCACTAATTACCAGCAAAAGATTAAAGCGTAAATACCAATCTTAACTTAACTTTTACGTGTTTATGGTTGATTTAACACAATAATGGGCACTCAACAGAGCACCACAATTTCAGATTTCTTGTACAGCATCATATGTTGCCAATTCCCAAGCATGTTAGGGTGGGGTGTCACAAATAATGCGACAACACCTAAAGTAAAAGACACTTGGTATGCTGCTATAAGTTCATCATATATTTAAAAAAATAATCACTAAACCCTAACACCATGAAAACACTTAAATACCTCACATTTCTAACAATGTATAACATTAATTAGGGTACTGTAAAGGGATTGCACTATCACTTTAAATTCACAACCCACTACACCACTTATATTATTCTAATCAGAACAAGGGTGCAAGTGACCGGTGCAAAAAAGTTTTTTGTAAATAATTCTGCAAAACAAATTGTGAAAATGAACCTTAGTGCATTAATCCTTTAAGGGGTTGTAAAATCAGAAGGTTTTTTATCTTAATGCATTCTATGCATTAAGATAGAAAAACTTTCTGTATGCAGCAGCCCCCCTCTACCCCCCCCCCAATACTTACCATAGCCCCATCTATGTCCAGCAAAGTCCACGAGTGTCTCGGCCATTCGGGACTCTCCCTCCTGATTGGCTGAGACACAGCAGTGGCACCATTGGCTCCCGCTACTGTCAATCAGTCAGTTAGCCAATCAGGAGAAGGGAGGAGAGGGGAGAAGAGGGGAGGAGAGGGGTGGTGCCGAACAGCTGCTCCATGTCTGAATTGACACACAGAGCTGCAGCTCGGCTTGGGTGCCCCATAGCAAGCTGCTTGCTGTGGGGGCACTCAACAGGAGGGAGGGGCCAGGAGCACAGATGAGGCATCCGAGAAGAGGAGGATCTGGGCTGCTCTGTGCAAATCCATTGGTAAGTATAACATGTTTGTTATTTTCATAGAAAAAGAGACAAGATTTTAACAATCACTTTAATTCCATAATCACCGTGTATAATAGAGCTTACACTCTTACACTCATTTTTTAGTTTACCGTATTAGTTTGTAAGGTGTCTTTTACTTTAGTTGTTAGTGTCAGAAGCTGGTGAAATATGGTACTGCTACAAGGTGATAAAATACATAAAAGGTGTGATTTACTAAAACTGGAGAGTGCAAAATCTGGTGCCGCTTTGCACAGAAATCAATCAGCTTCCAGTTTTTTTTTTTTTGTCAAAGCTTAATTGAACAAGCTGAAGTTAGAAACTGATTAGTTACCATGCAAAGCTGCACTAGATTTTGCACTCTCAGGTTTTAGTAAATCAACCCCAAAGCGTTTATATCAGGGTTATAGCATTTTGTTGGCCAGACTTCCATCCATCAAGTACTGTAACACAAAGTAAAGTGAGGGTGTGCAAAGGGCTCTGAGTCATGGAGAGACTTTCATGTTTCTATATGGAGGGAACTGGATCAAATGATTTTCTTAGGACTCATCTTTACTGGAAACCTGTACTGAGGAAATCTGTAGGGTGCCATTACTGAACTCTCCTTTTGAAAATGCAGTCCTAGCTGTTTGATGCAGAGGCTTCAATATTTTAAGTCACTGCCCCAGAGGACAAGGATGCACATCAAGAGTTTTGACTTCCTAACTACATGCTTGCTGCAGATCAGGGACTCAAAATATAGAGGCCAAAGACAGTCACACACAGAAATGGATTTGCCACTAGGCCATTTGTTAAAATGTGTACATTGACTGCAGTGCCTACAGAGTGTACAGTCCCAATATCTTACAGGTGTAGTGAATAGAGTCAGCTGCTGAGATAATGTAACTCCAGAACACTTGTGTGTTTGTTACATCATCAGCGACTACTCAATTGGCAAAGCAAAAAGATAGTGGCCCTGGAAGAAGAGTATGACTTGGCGATCTCGATCCTTGGGGGAGCCCTGGTGGGTGATGTCCTCCTCTTCTACCAGGTCTGGAGAGCCCAGATGTTGCTCTGTTGATGATGGGGCTGTGGTGAGAACTTTAGCAAGCAGCCATGAAGTTTCATCTTGGCAAGATACTAGGCAGTCACACGGCACCTCCCCGACTGGGAACACCTTTAAACAGGATAGCCCCACATGCCCCACAGTGGGCCCAGGGTGTAAGAGTCGTTGTCAAGTCTCTGCACTCAGCACATACTGGAACTAGTGGCATGTGGCATGTTACCAATCCTCTCCTGGGCATTATACGTAACCAGGTATCCAGCAATACATCTTGAATGCCTGGATAGGTGAAAAAAGGCCGCTGTACCCAAGTCACAGCATAACGATGGGGCTGCATAGCTATGACCTGCTGCTGCAGTACACAAATACATGACTTACCAGCGTCTTCTCTGCACAGTCTCCAGTCTCTTTGCCCATAGCTCCTCCTGCACAAACTTTGGACCAATCCCAGATCCTGACACATGGCACAGGAGGTGTGTACTATCCTGCTGACTATCGCCAAGTGTACGAGGGGCTTTGTGATTAGCTAGTTTTGGTGCCCAAGCACAAGGCCCTACCCCCCGCTTCAGCCCTGCTAGAACACAATCCCATCTGCTGTGGCCGACCCCCCCCCCATCATCTTGTGCCCTGCTCCTCGCCATAGGCCTCCTCAAGACACCCCTGGCCACAGACCTTTTTATTCAGAGTAAGGAATGTCCACATGATAGTTAACTTCACTGCACTTTACTGATGTTGTTAAGGGAATGGCAAGACAGTCACATCACTAGGACATACATTCCGGAGTCACTTGACATACACAGGTAATCACGTAATGTGCACGATGCACAGTTATCATCAGTAAAAGCGGCGTGACCGGATGCTGAGGTGAGGGAGAGAGGTGCAGTCGGACCCAGTCCCTGCGCAATCCCCATTCTCATGCTGGAAACCTCAGGGTAAAGCTGAGTGGGAGATGCTGCTGGATCGTCCTCGTGGAGCATGCTATCTCTAGAGCGACAGACGCTGCGCAAGGAGCGGAGGAGAGCCGGTGTCAGCAGTGGAATAATCCCCGAACTCGAAGCTCTTCCGGGAGGACTGACAGATGCGTGCCGCCTGTGTGAGAGAGAGGAGAGCACGCCTGCCTGGGATTGAGCAGGAGCAGCGATGGCAGCCGTATGAATTGAGCCGACCTGTGCTTCATCAGCCCTGAACTGGAGGGGTGAGTGACTCGCATCAGCGGGAGCTGAAGGACATTGTGGGAGGCTGATGTTAACCTGTGTAGCAACCTGTATAGCAACTTGAACCCCTTTATTGTGACGGGACACTTAGCATTGCATAGCCAGTGGAGAGTGAGGCCGTGGCAGCCCTTGCTGAGGGATATACTGACGGGTACACACTGAATATAAATTGTTCACCATGACCAGAAAGAAGGGGCAGGAGGAGGCATCAGCACAGGAGGGTACAGGGGCTCTAGCACAGCGAAACCCCAAAGAAAAAGGAAGCCAGGTAGCTGCCAAAGTGGAGCGATTCGCCCATACACCAAATCAACTTGCAAGCACGACACCTAAAAAGAGCAGCCATGTAGGGGGGACCCAACACCAAACTAGCCAGCCTGGGAGGAGAAGCCTAGCCCCTACGGGAGGTGCAGCTGTGAATGTATCATTGGATCCAGGGGTGAGTGGTATGATGGAGGGTGGTCCTGGCTCGATCATGGAAATAGGAGATGGCGGAGTAGTACCAATAGCCAAGAAGGAGCCGTCACTGAGAGACATTTTCCTAGCAGTAAATAGCTGTAAGGTATCTATCACTGTTTTATCAGCACAAATGGAAAGTTTTAAAGATGAATTACTGGCGGTAAAAAATGATATGCAGGTGGTCTGCACTCGAACAGCAGCCCTGGAAGACAGGATCAGCCAGATGGAGGATGATGTTTTTCCTTTAAGATAGGAATTCTCAGTTATGAAAAAACAACTTAATGAATGCATGCAAAAAATGGATAGTATGGAAAACAGACTACGCAGAGAGAATTTAAGGGTGCTGGGTCTACCTGAGGGCTGCGAAGGCAATAATCCTGTTAAATTTATGGAAGATTGGTTAAAGGAGAGATTTGGGAAAGAGTCACTCTCAGAATTTTTCTCCATTGAGCGTGCGCATAGAGTGGCTACTAGGACACGGTCTCCAGGGGTTTTTTTTTTTTTCCTGTTTTTCCCCTTTTTTTTAATTTTTTTTTTATGTAATATGCACTTTTTTTTATAGATAAAGGGAGAGTGGGTAGGGGGGGAGTACGTAAATTTGATGGTTTATAGGCACAATGGAAATAATGGGGATAGCTCCCCTCTTACTGGGTCCGGGGGATGTAGTTCTGTTTTTCTCACCTTAAATAAATGTGGCCGGTCACTATAGAAGCCATAGGGGTAGGCCCAAAATTGGGCAATGAGGTAAAAAATAGTTGGGGGGGGAGGGGGGTGGATGGGTGGGGGGTGGGAGGGGAGGAATGTGTGTATGGGTGTGTGGTGGGGAGGGGGGAACGTTGATTTTGAAGTAAGGGTGGGAGAAGTAGGGGGAAGCTCAACCCACAAATATCACAGGAGTCACATTGAGAGGTGGTTTAATTTTGCTAAGGGACATAAGGATATAGGATCCACTGGTGCACGGTAGAGGTGGTTGCAATAGAACTTGGAACTTAAAAATGAAGCTCACTATATGTTCCTGGAACGTTCGGGGAGTAAAAGATAATTTGAAAAGGCAGACGATCCTCTCTATGGCAGATAAATGGAGGGTTCAGATACTCTGCCTGCAGGAGACGCATCTGGATAAGGACTCAATTAAGATAATGGATCATAAAAAATTTCAGATACAGTATCACTCCACTCACACCTCGTATTCAAGGGGGGTGAGTGTTTTGATAAAATCAGGGCTAGCTTTCTCCTGCACCCAGAGTAAGGTGGATGTATTGGGATGATATATCTTTCTCTACTGTATAATCGAGAATAGGAAATGTGTATTAGCTAACATCTATATTCCTCCCCCATTTGGGAGGGAGGTTTTGTATGACCTAACGGGATTTATGGCGGGCTTCTCAGGGGTCCCGGTAATAGCGGTCCGGGATTTTAACATGGCTATGAATAATGAAATAGACAGGTTCCCATCAAAAAAGCTGGGGAGAGGTAAACCTCAGAGTCCTCTTTCACAATATTGTGATGAAGTGGGATTGATGGACATCTGGAGAGAGAGGCATCCCGAGGTGAGACAATATTCCTGTCACTCCAGGACACATGCCACCCTGTCCAGAATAGATCTAGTGTTGGGCAATGAGGAATCGCTAGACATAGGGTGACAATTGATATAAAGGGTGAAAGAGGCCTCAATAAGGGCGACTGGAAAGTAAATCCCTTCTGGCTCAAGATTATTGAGGATACAGGTATTGTCGTGGAAAGGTTTGTGGAATTCGCAAATTTAAATTTAGGCACTGCTCCATTAGGGATAGTTTGGGATGCCCTGAAGGCTTTTCTCCGGGGGATCCTAATTCAAAAAATACCCCACATTAAGAAACAATCACAAATGGAAGAACTAAAAGTCAAGGAGAGGGTTAGAACGGCGGAAGAACAGTATGTTGAGGCACCAACCCCATCCAGATATGAGGCGTGGGTAGAGAGGCAAAATGAGTATAGTAGAATGGTTTTGGAAAAGATGGAGAGGAAAAAACTATTTCAAAAACGGAGGTTTGCCTGTGAGGGGGAGTGTGTGGGGAGGACTTTGGCCCTGATTATCAGGGCCAATGGCCTTCCAAACACCATACCAGCGATTGAAGGAAAAGAGGGAACAATAAAAAACACTAACCCAGAAATATTAGAAGAGTTCAGGGAATATTTTAAAAAGCTATATAGTTCGGCACAGAAAGACGTGGCGGGGGAAATGAGGGATTTTTTTGGACAGCTAAAGCTAACCCCTCTTGCGAAAGAGGATCGGGAAATGTTGGAGGCCCCACTAACACTCGAGGAGTTACAAAGGGTTGTAGCAGATATGGCAAACCAGAAAGCCCCTGGCCCCGATGGCTTACCCATGGAAATATTCAAAAAGTATGAGGAGTTTTTGCTCCCCATGCTTTTGGAAGTGTTAAACGGCACTAGGAAGGACAATAATTTACCTGCGTCTATGACAGAAGCCATCATAATAATGTTGCTGAAGGAGGGGAAAAATCCCTTAGAAGTGGCATAATATAGACCGATATCATTATTATGTTCGGACGTGAAGATTCTGGCAAAAGCCCTGGCAACAAGGCTAAAGAAAATAATTCCAAAACTAATCCATATAGATCAAACCGGGTTTATCCCGGACAGAGCTACAAGTACGGACATAAGACGAGTATATTTAAATATGCAGATCCCCATATCCATAATATGCAGATCCTCCTCTCGTTAGACGCAACCAAGGCATTTGATTGCCTGGAATGGCATTATATCTGGAAGGTGCTAGCGGAACTCCAATTTGGCCCCAGCTTTGTTCATTGGCTGAGTCTTTTATATGACAAGCCAAAAGCAAAGATCAGAGTCAATGGGGAATGTTTAGAATGGTTCCAATTAAGAAGGGGCACAAGGCAGGGGTGCCCTTTGTCACCCCTCCTGTTTGCCCTGGCAATGGAGCCGCTGGCTGCGGCCATAAGGGCGTCTCAGGGGGTTCAGGGTTTTAAAAGAAGGAGGGGAGAGGAGAAAATAGCAATGTATGCGGACGATATTTTGTTGTTCCTGGGGGTTACACAGGACTCATTAAGGACGGCCATGGGGATAATTGAGGACTTTGGCCATTTCTCCGGGTTAAAAATTAATTGGGAAAAGTCAGCAATATTACCCATAGACCCTCTGACGGAGCCCCTTCCGCACCAAATTCCACAAATTAAGGTAATAAGTCAGTTGAAATACCTGGGGATTAATATCTCAAGGGATCCGGAGCAATATATTGCAGAAAACCTAGTTCCATTAATGAAAAAACTTAAACAGAAATGTCGGGTGTGGGGACGGTTGCCTCTTTCGGTCCCGGGCGCTGTAATCTGATAAAAATGGTTTGGATGCCGCAAATTCTATATATCTTACACAACTCACCCGTTTGGATTACTAAACGTTGGTTTAACAAAATGGATAGCTTATTTAGAGAGCTGATCTGGAAGGGTGGGGCAGCAAGGATCGGCTTGCAGACCCTCCGGCGACCTGGAGAGAAGGGTGGATTGGAAGTGCCGGATCCGGGATGCTATTTTTTGGCATCTCAGATCCAGCATATGGGAGGGAGCAACAGGCCCGGGAATTGGGTAGCGGGGAACAACGTATTATTAAACGACACTAATCATGATACCATAGTAGAAGCGCTGGAGGCGGACTCCTTTGACACTAGATGTCCCACCACCCGGTTGATGGTCAAGAGCTGGACTAAGGTTAAAAAAATAATGGGATATGTGGATTTCTCAGAGTTCTCCCCATTATGGGAAAATAGCAAGCTCAATGAGTTTAAAAATAATGGGGAAGATTGAGGAGTGGGATCGGCAGGGCATCCATTATTTACCACAGCTTTATAAGGCTGGTAGACTAAAAACATTCCAGGAGCTAGTGATTGAATTTGCAATCCCCAACCGATCATTCTACAGATACTTGCAATTAAGGCATGCCCTAAACGCACAATTTAACGGTAAGGAGCCATTATGGAGTGATATGATCTCTTTGAGAAAGCTGGTTGATGCAGAATCCACGAAAGGCTTAATTTTCGATATGTACAGTAGTCTGAGAGTTTCGGTCCAGGGGGACAAGGCGGAAGACAAAAATAGGAAGAAATGGGAGGATGAGGTTGGGCCAATGTCAGACAGTCAATGGGAGTATGTTTTGTCATCTGGACCCAGGGTCTCCCTCTCCCCATCACAGGCAGTATCTCATCTATATCTAATATATAGGGTGTATTTTACACCATTAAAGATGTTTAGGATGGAGAAGAGGGTAGATGCGGGGTGCCAGAGGTGTGGAGGAGAGAGGGGAGATTTGTTGCATATGTTCTGGCGTTGCCCCAAATTGTACAGATATTGGAAATGCATAGTGGACAGGATAAATTTCATTTTTAAGACATCATTGAGCATGGGTGCCAAGACCTGTCTACTGGGCCTGATGGAGGAACAACAGCCCGCAAGGGACACACAGACTGCAATAGTTAGGTGCCTGTTTCAAGGGAAAAAGCTCATAGCTAAGAACTGGCAGAGAAAAGAACCCCCGACGTTCGAGGAATGGGTGAAAGAAGTAAAGGAGGAAGTCAGTAGAGAGAAATATATATATATATAAGAAAAGAAGTAATTATAAAAAATTTGAGAAAATATGGAAGCATTGGGTGATGTGGGAGGAGCATAGACTAAATGGTGGTGGGGGAGAATAAGGTATAGGAGGGTTGGGGGGAAGGGAGTTGGAGGGGGATTTAATGGTGGGGGTGGGGGGATGGATAGGGAAAAAGGGGGAAAACTCTTGAATATCCCTTTGATAAAGGAGGGTATTTTATTGATGACCGTTTTCCTTGCTTACTATGTGGACTACTGTATAAATGTAGTAAATTTAAGTGCTGCGCAGCCGCAGATGTTGGATATGTCAGTCCCTGTTTGTGAGCTGTTCTGTTTTTTAATGTGATTTTTTTCAATAAAAAAGGATTAAAGTAAAAAATCATCAGTAAAAGCATGTGCAGCACCTCACAGTCATCTCTCCTCTGACTGGGGTCATTAGTACTCCAAGGACAGTGTTCTCTGTAGACACCTCCTAGGCAGCTGGGTAAATCCTGCTAATATGGTCAGGATTCTTCTGGAGCCTGAGACTGTTCTGTGGTGACAGCAGACTTAAGGCCAATAAGAGAAGTATAGCCAGAAAAGCTTTGGCAATTTTTCTCTTTATAACTTGCTTTAAAGCTGTTAAAATAATTTAGTACAACTATCAGTTGTATATTTTTTTCCTTTAAAGCCAATTGTGGAGTTCTGCTTTAAGATGCCTACACTACCACTGTTTCCTGAACATTCCTAAGAGATGTTCTTGGAAAAGTTAAAACTGAAAAAAAAAAAAAGATGTATCTGAAGAGTTTCAGGAATGAGGAAATTTGTGGGCAGGATTGAGGAAATGCATTGTGATTGTGTGACTGTTTTATTATACTGTATCCATCAAGTCCTGGCAACTTGGGACATCCTTTAATCTGAGAACAATGTGGTAAAGATCTCTGCCTTTGGCCTCATTGGAGACAATTAGGACAAGTAACACAGTGCAGGGAAGTGGCAATTCATCACATCTGTTTTGTTAATGTATTAGTGCCAGTGATGTGCTTAAAGGTAATGTATAGTCTTCTCTGTGTTTTTATAGATATACAGTATGTGTAAAATAGATTGGTCTAAATGTTTTCCATGTGTTTGAATGCTTATGTGTATAAAATGTTGTTCCTATGTAAAATATTTTGAGTATATACAGTGGATATAAAAAGCCTACACACCCCCGGTAAAATGTCAAGTTTCTGTGATGTAAAAAAAATGAGACAAAGATAAATCATTTCAAAACGTTTTCAACCTTTAATGTGACCTATAAACTGTACAATTTAGTTGAAAGACAAACTGAAATCTTTTTTTTTTTGGGGGGGGGGGGGGGGGGAGTAAAATAAACTAAAATAATGTCATTGCATAAGTGTGCACACCCTCTTATAACTGGGGATGTAGCTGTGTACAGAATTAAGCAATCACATTCAAACTCATGTTAAATAGGAGTCAGTACACACCTGCCTGCCTATGACAGGAGATGATCAGAGACTGTAGACATAGTACAGGAGACGATCAGAGACTGCAGACATAGTACAGGAGATGATCAGAGACTGCAGACATAATACAGGAGATGATCAGAGACTGCAGACATAGTACAGGAGATGATCAGAGACTGCAGACATAGTACAGGAGATGATCAGAGACTGCAGACATACTACAGGAGACGATCAGAGACTGAAGACATAGTACAGGAGATGATCAAAGACTGCAGACATAGTACAGGAGATGATCAGAGACTGCAGACATAGTACAGGAGATGATCAGAGACTGCAGACATAGTACAGGAGATGATCAGAGACTGCAGACATAGTACAGGAGATGATCAGAGACTGCAGACATAGTACAGGAAATGATCAGAGACTGCAGACATAGTACAGGAGATGATCAGAGACTGCAGACATAGTACAGGAGATGATCAGAGACTGCAGGCATAGTACAGGAGATGATCAGAGACTGCAGGCATAGTACAGGAGATGATCAGAGACTGCGGTTTCTAGCTTACCAACAGTCTATTTTCCAAGCACAATTAGTAAGATAATAAATGGTTAAAAAGTCTGTGAAGATCGAAGCCTGTGCAGCCCAAATCCTGAAAGGCCATATAAAAACCAAACAAATCAAATCATCAGGAATACTGTGTCACACTTTTGCAGCGTCTTCCAGAAGTCTAATCATCAATGTGCTCACCCGTCCTGTGTGCAGTGTAAATAGATAAAGCGAAGAGCGAGGGAATAATTCTCTAACCAGTGTGGGTGCTGGCTGATCTGCATACAGCAGTGTTTCTCAACTCCAGTCCTCAAGGCGCACCAACAGGTCATATTTTCAGGATTTCCCTCAGTTGAAACGGCTGTGGTTATTACTAAGGCAGTGAAAACTGATCAAATCACCTGTGCAAAATAGTGGAAATCCTGAAAACATGACCTGTTGGTGCGCCTTGAGGACTGGAGTTGAGAAACACTGGCATACAGGACAGGTGAGCTGCTGCTGCTTAGACTTCTGCAGCTGTGACACAGTGTGAGAGAGAGACCCATCTCCTGATATCACCTTTGCCATGAGCACTCCTCCATCCTCATTACATGTCACAAACAACGGGAGCTCCTCCTGGTATCAGCTCTGTAATGAGCTCCCACCTTCTGTCCTCACCTTATCTATGATCTCCCTCCCCCAGTCAGCCTGTATCACTCACCTGTTCTGCTTGATTATGTCTTTCAGGGCAGCACAGGTCACAGCGTCCCCCCTCCTCCTGGGCACTGTGCTGAGGCTCCCGGAGAGTGGGTGACAGACACCTCCGAGCTCTGCGCCCTCAGGACTGAGGGAACCAACACCATCAGCAGCATGCAACAGGTGGCAGCCATCTCTCTTGTCATGTGATGGCAGTCAGCTGACACTTCTGAGGGCAGTGATTGGCTAGGACTCCCCTGCTATCTACTTAGCTGTAGCTGGCTGCTACATCCCTCCCAGCACACTGTGTGGGTGGCGCTGGGTGAGAGCAGAGCGGTTCAAGTTTTTTAGGGGGGGGGGGGGGGTCAGACACCTCAGCCCAGTTCATCCATGCCCAAAAATGATTTTTCTGGAAACAACCCAGGACGGCCGCAGGTCCAAAACCCGGGAATGTCCCAACAAAATTGTAACTGTTGCTGGCAAATATGTGATAAGTGCCTTGCTGCCCAGCCACTCACAAGCGCCCCCTTCACATGGCGCCCATGGCACTGGCCATATCTGCCATACCCTGGATACGCCACTGGGGAGGAACCTTAAAGCGTAACGTCCCCTTTTGGGTGGAGACGGAAACGTGAGATTGATTGCTACTACAGACCATAAACAGATTATAGACAGGACAATAAAGAATGGAAGGAGGGAAACCAAATATCAAAACACCACATCCCAAATTTTTAGCAATTAAGAAAATGGACTTTGAGGTAACAAACCTCGGGACTTTAATGGTGTATGTATAAATGATAGGGGAATATCAATTCATCAACAATTTTGAATAAAACTAAATTTTTTTAAAACAATGTTTAAAAGACATAAGACCGAATAGAATACACAAAATTCATAAAATTCAGTGACATATCACGAAAGAATACCACTTTTCTCAACATGTTTCGCTCTGTGGAGCTTCCTCAGGAGAATTAGTGTGTGGCATCATATTATACTAAATTACAGAGACAAATAATCAAGTTTAGATACAAATAGATCATGAATCAGATATATATCAATTGTTTTCACTAGAGTACAAAAAACATATAGCGAAATAGAAAATTTTTATCACAGAAGGACATGAAAACAAACAAAAAAAAATATAACCATGAAGCTACTAAATAGAAAAATGAAAATGAACCTTACCCAACTGACAGTTAAGTAAAAAATAA
The DNA here is from genome assembly GCF_042186555.1 of Aquarana catesbeiana. Lineage (NCBI taxonomy): Eukaryota > Metazoa > Chordata > Amphibia > Anura > Ranidae > Aquarana > Aquarana catesbeiana. The sequence continues at coordinate 117,065,039 of NC_133325.1, forward strand.
AAAAATAAAAAAAATAAAAAATAAGGTTTAGGGACTTTAACAGAACATATGACCTGGTGATAATTCCATCCCTGTCGTGCATCAAAAAGGGAAGACCCAGGGCTCTCGGTATTGGCTCCTAATCAATGTTCCATGCCGCCCGTGCCCTCTCTGTGTCAATTTGCTATTTTTGCCCCTTCAGCTATTTTTTAGTCCCTGTTACTTCCCGGAGTTCCGATCCCTGGCTTGATTTATCCTATCCACTTTTGTGCTCTCCCGTTGGTTCCGCACTCTTTAACACTCCTTTATGGGCATAGGATTTCTGAAATGGCCATCAGCGGTACGTGATCGCTGATGCCGATTGTCTGACAGGGTACAGCCAGAAAAAGTACAGGTACAAATTAAACAAGCATACAGTGCCTTGCAAAAAAGTATTCATACCCTTGAAATGTTCCACATTTTGTCATGTTACAACCAAAAACGTAAATGTATTTTATTGGGATTTTATGTGATAGACCAAGACAAAGTGGCACCTAATTGTGAAGTGGAAAGAAAATTATAAATGGTTTTCAACATTTTTTACAAATACATTTAAGAAAAGTGTCAATACTTTGTAGAACCACCTTTCGCTGCAATTACAGCTACAAGTCTCAGTTGGATTTAGGCCTGGACTTTGACTGGGCCATTCTAATGCCACGTACACATGATCGGTTTTCTCTTCAGAAAAAGATATGATGGCTTTTCCGACGGGATTCCGCTCAAGTTTGCCTTGCATACAAACGGTCATGCAAAAGTTTGCTGAAATTACGACCGTCAAGAATGCAGTGACATACAACACTACGACGAGCTGAGAAAATTATGTTCAATACTTCCGAGCATGCATCGAATTGTTTCCGAGCATGCGTAGGGATTTTGCGTGTCAGAATTGCCACAATCGCATTTTCGGATAGGAACTTCTCCTGACAAAAGAATTGAGAGCATGCTCTCAATCTTTTGCTGGCTGGAATTCCGCCAGCAAAAGACTGATTGAGCATACACATGGACGCATTTTCCGAAGAAAAAAAATCTCATTGGTCTTTTGCGGGCCAAAATTCCGACCGTGTGTACGTGGCATTACACATGAATATGCTTTGATCTAAACCATTCCATTGTATCTCTGGCTGTATGTTTAGAAAAAGTGAGAGGTTTCCCCTAGATGGACTTTAAAAGCACATAGTATCTGATAGAGGTGTATACAGAGTATTTATAGTAGAAAAAGATTTTTATTAATAGTTAAACAACGTCATTAAAAGTACATATAGAAGTGAAACAATAATTGTCTAAACAATGTTGAATATTGTCACCATGCTAGAAAACATATAGAATATCCTCTTTATACCCTAAAGAGGATATTCTATATGTTTTCTAGCACAGTGACAATATTCAACATTGTTTAGACAATTATTGTTTCACTTCTATATGTACTTTTATTGACATTGTTTAACCATTAATAAAAATCTTTTTTTTACTATAAATACTCTGTATACTCCTCTATCGGATACTACTATGTGCTTTTAAAGTCCATCTAGGGGAAACCTATCTCTTTTTCTATAATACTGGATGTGACACTATACTAGCATAATATTACCATTCACCACCCCCCCTTTTGGTTGTATATTTAGGGTCGTTTACCTGCTGGAAGGTGAAGCTCCGCCCCAGTCTCAAGTCTTTTGCAGTCTACACCTGCTGAAGAAAAGCATCTCCACAACATAATGCTGCCACCACCATGTTTCACAGGGGAGATGGTGTGTTCAGGGTGATGTGCAGTGTTAGTTTTCACACATAGCATTTTGCTTTTAATCCAAAAAGTTCGTTTTAAGCCAAAATTTTGGTCTCATCTGACCAGAGAACCTTCTTCCACATGTTTGCTGTGTCCCCCACATGGCTTCTTGCAAACAGGATTTCTTATGGCTTTTTTTCAACAATGGCTTTCTTCTTGCCACTCTTCTATAAAGGCCAGATCTGTGGAGTGCACGACTAATAGTTGTCCTGTGGACAGATTCTCCCATCTGAGTTGTGGATCTCTGCAGTTCCTCCAGAATAACCATTGGCCTCTTGGCTGCTTCTATGATTAATGCTTTCCTTGCCCGGCCTGTCAGTTTTAGGTGGACGGCCACGTCTTGGTAGGTTTGCAGTTGTGCCATACTCTTTCCATTTTCAGATGATGGATTGAACAGTGCTCTGTGAGATGTTCAAAGCTTGGGATATTTTTTTATAACCTAACCCTGCTTTAAACTTCTCCACAACTTTATCTCTGACCTGTCTGGTATGTTCCTTGGCCTTCATGATGCTGTTTGTTCAAACTCTGAGAGCTTCACAGAACAGCTGTATTTATACTGAGATTAAATTACACACAGGTGGACTCTATTTACTAATTAGGTGACTTCTGAAGGCAATTGGTTCCACTGGATTTTAGTTAGCGGTATCAGAGTAAAGGGGGCTGAATACAAATGCATGCCACATTTTTCAGATATTTATTTCTAAAAAAATTTGAAAACCATTTATCATTTTCCTTCCACCTCACAATTATGTGCCACTTTGTGTTGGTCTATCACATAAAATCCCAATAAAATACATTTTACGTTTTTGGTTGTAACATGACAAAATACGGAAAATTTAAAGGGGTATGAATACTTTTTTAAGGCACTGTACCTGCTGTGGTAAAATAAAGTCATCCTTACAATAACTTCAAGCTTCTACTGTTGCCCAAAACTACTACATTACTGCTATCACTGCCTCCCAATGGTTTAATCTCAGTTCAGAGTTTGATCAGGCTATGCAGACCACATTACCTGTAAACTTTCTGGAATTCACCTGGCAGTGTTGGAATTTTGGTCCAGTTGCTAGGCCATTATTGAAATCATTAAATCTCTGGAATTCCTACTTCAGAGAGGTAAAATGTAAACAAAGCACAACATGCGTGACATCATTTCTCTGTGTCATGCGTGATGTGCTGTGAAACAGCACCACCACAATGAGAAGAACAGGAGGGGTCTACCATTATGTTGTGTGGGTGCAGAACAGCCTGGTAGAGGATGGAGGTGACCTGAGGTCACTACAAGGGTGACCAACAGCGACCCTTCCTGATCGGGGTGAGTGGGGATACCGCCAGCAAAATAGTAGTAGTTCAGCAGGTGAAGGTGGCCAACTGTAGCCCAAGGGGTGTTTGTAGTGGGAAAATGTAAGCGCCAGTCTCTAATTTTGTCCTGTTCATTATTAGTATTCATTTAATTTCATGATTACTATTGAAAATATTTGGGACATAAAAAGGAGCATGCCCTAGGTTTCAACTATGTCACTGGGGTTGTTGTTGGGTGTGGGTTGCATGAAACTGGGGCTAGCACTGTAATGCAAAATAATCAGATTTGTTACGTTGTGTTCTCCATTACCGATAACAGGTCTGTGTTTTTCCATTAGAACTTGCTATTCACGGATTCATGCATTTAGTCACTCACCATCAGGCTAAAACCATACCACTTTCCTCACTCTGCTCTGTCTGCAGACAATGTCATATTGGTAAACAATAGGAGCACATTAAATGGGCCTATTTTGCAGTATCCAAAAATGGATTATTTGACATCAGCTTAGCAAAAGCCATAAATGCCTACGTGACTTGCATAACGTAGGCTTTATGAGTAATGCACGACATCAGCTCACAGTGTAAAGTTCATAAGAATATAACATATTGTCCAATAAACTGCAGCAACCTGCAGATAAAGTACTCATAGCATCCAGTAGAACAGTGGCAGTCACTTCTAGGTGAAGTTATTTAAGCAATTCTCTTATTGGCTCACAATCCTGTCACCTAAAAGAGATAAATATATTTAGTTAAAGCTGAGCTCCATGCTTGTATAAAAGACACAATTATTGTAGCTCCTAATATACTAATAAAATATTAAATGTATTTTTTACCTACAACTAATGTAAATACTTGGGGTAATTTAGTATCAGCCTCTTGCAATCCCCAGCCCAAATGATGCTTTGTTGGACCTGTTAAAGTAGTAGTAAACCGCAGTTAAAGAAAAAAAATGAAATCCCCTGCAAAACGAAGCCCTCCAGCATTGTGCTGTCACCGCTGAGAGGGCTTCCATCTTCACATGGTCTTCCTTCTGGGTTTGCAGCCTCCAGATACATGGGTGACTAGGGGCGAGATATGGCACAGGCTCTGAAAAGCTTTAGAGCACATGCACCAGTGATGTCACAGTGCAAGTTTAGGAGATGTTCACAGTACCTACAGGAAAGCCTTATTACAGGCTTACCTTTAGGTAAAAGATCAAAAAGTGGGTTTACTACTTTTTAAGTTTTAAACAATGCGGAGTTTATTACCTGTGTTCATATGAAACAACATCTGGTTAACAGTCACCATAACATTATTTTAATTTTCTTTACTTAGGACCTCTGGGGCGGATCAGAGTGCTTCTGATTGGTCATGTGCTAACATGTGACCACTTTGATCAATCTGAATTGCTCTGATCCATCCTGGAAGCCCTAAGGAAAGAAAGGGAAGAAGAGCAGGACTTTCCGATTCCTGCACAGAATGCATTAAGGTAAAAAAAAACCTTGAGGCTTTAGAACCACTTTAATTTTAAGAGGGCAAGTTGTCAAAGATAAAAGGGCTCCTCTCTCTAAGGCTCCTTTCACATTGAACCGCTGTGGTTTCCCCGCAGCTCAGGTGCAGTGCAGTGTACTCCACGGTTTTTATGCAAGTTTTCCCATAGACTTCTATTAGATCAGGCATTTTCTGTGCGTTTTCTGAAAGTGCACCAAAGATGTATCTTGCAGGACTTTTGGTGTGTTTTCAGAAAAAACACCAAAATTGCCCGATCTAATGGAAGTCTATAGCAAAGCACTGGTAATCAGCACGAAAACCTACAACGGGGCATTGTGAAAGTGCCCTAGAATCTAAGACTGGGGGAGAATATTGTCATCAAACACAGGAATGGGAATTATTCATATTAACTCCCTGCAAAACATATTCTTAAGAGCAAAAGTTTCTAAGACTAAAATTAAAATTTATGTGGGCCATGTCCAAGGTTAAAAAAGCCATAAAGAATAAAATAATGGCATTAAAAAATATATAAAATTAAGGTACACTATCATCATTTGAAAGTTAAAGAATAAAATATGTAAATATTATGTAGAACAAATTATGTAAAAAGGAAATCAAGTCAGTATAAGTTCAAAAACGAACAGGTTACAAAATAGATTAAAAAGGGCATGCTGCAGGGCGGGGAATGCCTCTGCTACCTAGGTTTGGTTGTTGGCTTTGACATCTTTACAGCTTGAGAGCTCAGGCGAGTTCAGGCTTCTGACTGAATACACCTGAGATCAATCGCTTACCTGCACCACTCTGCAGAGGAACACTTTAGACTGAGGGATGGAAAGGGAGGGATGTGAATGAGATCTACCCATCATTTGCCCATGATCAATGGGTAGACCGCAATCGACAGATCGCAATCGAAACCTGATGGGTTTTACTTCCTCTTTATTTCCCTGCAAAGTTAAAGGGGTTGTAAAGGTAATTTTTTTTTACTTTAAAAATAACAAACATGTTATACTTACCTTCACTGTGCAGCTCGTTCTGCACAGAGTGGCCCCGAACCTGCTTTTCTGGGGTCCCTCGGCGGCTGTCTCAGCTCCTCCCCGCAATAACTAACCACCTTAATGCGAGCTCCCTCGCATGGTGGTTCGTTATTGCGGGCGCGCTCCCGTGATACAGTCGGCGGCTATAGCCGCTTGCTGTATCACTCGGCCCCGCCCCCCGGCACGCCGCGTCATTGGATGTGATTGACAGCAGCGCGAGCCAATGGCTGCGCTGCTTTCAATACATCCACTATAGCCAATCAGCGACCAGGCTGATCAGCTGAATGGAGGTCGAGAACGAGCAGGCGAGTTTTTGAGGTGTCAGGTAAGTAAAACGGGGGGGCTGGGGGCGGCGGTATTATCAAAAGTTTTTTCACCTTAATGCATAGAATGCATTAAGGTGAAAAAATGTATACCTTTACAACCCCTTTAAAGCATAATGTGCTACTATGCATCGTATAGTAGCCCATTATGTGTCACTTACCTGAAAACCAAGCCTGCGATGTCACCGCTGTCCACACTGGCTGGAAACGTCCATCTTCAGCCCTCTTCCATCCGGAGGCTGCGGACTCCGGCTCTGTGACTGGCCAGAGTCACATGACGTCACTCCCACGCATGCGCACGGGAGCCGCCAGTCACGGCACGATCCCTTTAGAAAGGGCACGATCATGCCCTTTCTAAAGTGCGCATGCGCCGATTACATTGGCGCAAGTGTATATTGTAAATATCTCCTAAGCTGTGCAGGTTTAGGAGATATTTCCAGCACCTACAGGTAGGCCTTAATATAGACTTACCTGTAGGTAAAAGTGGTTGTACAGGGTTTACAACCACTTTAAGAGAGCAGTGATTAATGATTCATACTAACAGTCTAAGGTTATTATTAGGAGGGTAACCCAAGTTTCAGTGTTTGGACCTATTTATAAATGATATAGAGTTGGGGATGAAAAGTACAATTTCTGTGTTTGCAGATGACACCAAGTTATGTAATGGAATAATGTTCTTACAGGACTTCAATTTACAAGCAGACCACAATGCACTGCTTGATTGGACAATTATGTGACAAATGAGGTATAATGCTGATAAATGTAGGCTATGCACTTGGGGGCTAGGACATAGTAGGTGAGGTTGAAAAAAAAGACACAAGTCGATCAAGTCCAACCTATGTGTATGATTATATGTCAGTATTACATTGTATATCCCTGTATGTTGCGGTCGTTCAGGTGCTTATCTAATACTTTTTTGAAACTATCGATGCCAGTAAACCTCTATACAGTTTAAGGTTAAACCTCTTTTCTTCTAATTTTATTGCGTGGCCACGTGTCTTTTTATACTCCCTTCCGCAAAAAAGTTTTATCCCTATTGTGGGGTCGCCAGTATGGTATTTGTAAATTGAAATCATATTCCCATATTCAAGCGCCTCCTCTCCAGAGAGAATAAGTTCAGTGCTCGCAACCTTTTGTCATAACTAATATCCTCCAGACCCTTTATTAGCTTTGTTGCCCTTCTTTGTACTCGCTCCATTTCCAGTACATCCTTCCTGAGGACTGGTGCCCAGAACTGGACAGCATTCTCCAGGTGAGGCCAGACCAAAGTCTTGTAGAGTGGGAGAATTATCGTTTTATCCCTTGAGTTAATCCCCTTTTTAATGCATACCAATATTCTGTTTGCTTTGTTAGCAGCAGCTTGGCATTGCATGCCATTGCTGAGCCTATCATCTACTAGGATCCCAAGGTCCTTTTCCATCCTAGATTCCCCCAGAGATTCTCCCCCCAGTGTATAGATTGAATTCATATTTTTGCCACCCAAATGCATTATTTTACATTTTTCTACATTAAACCTCTTTTGCCATGTAGTTGCCCACCCCATTAATTTGTTCAGATCTTCTTGCAAGGTTTCCACATCTTGCAGAGAAGTTATTGCCCTGCTTAGCTTAGTGTCATCCGCAAATACAGAGATTGAACTGTTTACTCCATCCTCCAGGTCGTTTATGAACAAATTAAACAGGATTAGTCCCAGCAGCGAACCCTGTGGGACCCCACTTCCCACCCCTGACCATTCTGAGTATTGCCCATTTATCACCACCCTCTGAACTCACCCTTGTAGCCAGTTTTCAATCCATGTACTCACCCTATGGTCCATGCCAATGGACCTTACTTTGTACAGTAAACGTTTATGGGGAACTGTGTCAAATGCTTCTGCAAAATCCAGATACACCACTTCCACAGGCCTTCCTTTATCTAGATGGCAGCTTACCTCTTCATAGAAGGTTAATAGATTGGTTTGGCAAGAATAATTCTTCAATGATCCATGTCATGCTGATTACTGCTAATTAGGGATGAGCTTCGAGTTCGACTCGAACATTGGCTGTTCGCAAGTTCGCCGAACAGCGAAGAATTTGGGGTGTTCGCGGCAAATTCGAATGCCGCGGAACACCCTTTAAAAGTCTATGGGAGAAATCAAAAGTGCTAATTTTATAGGCTTATATGCAAGTTATTGTCATAAAAAGTGTTTGGGAACCTGGGTCTTGCCCCAGGGGACATGGATCAATGCAAAAAAAAAGTTTTAAAAACGGCCGTTTTTTCAGGAGCAGTGATTTTAATAATGCTTAAAGTCAAACAATAAAAGTGTAATATTACTTTAAATTTCGTACCTGGGGGGTGTCTATAGTATGCCTGTAAAGGGGCGCATGTTTCCCGTGTTTAGAACAGTCTGACAGCAAAATGACATTTCAAAGGAAAAAAGCCATTTAAAACTACCCGCGGCTATTGCATTGCCGGTCCGACAATACACATAGAAGTTCATTGATAAAAACAGCATGGGAATTCCCCACAGGGGAACCCCGAACCAAAATAAAAAAAAAAAAAAAAGACGTGGGGGTCCCCCTCAATTCCATACCAGGCCCTTCAGGTCTGGTATGGATATTAAGGGGAACCCCGGCCAAAATTAAAAAAAAAAAAAAAAAATGATGTGGGGGTCCCCCTAAAGTGCGGGAGCCTCCCCCCATGCCATGGGTGCGGAGCGGCCCGAGGAGAAGAGATAGAAGACGCCGTGGAGGAGATGCTGGACGAGAACGCCGGAGGAAGAACCAGAAGAGCCAGAAGAACCAGAAGAAGATGAAGGAAGATAGAAGAAAGAAGAAGCATTTAAATAAAGGAATTGTCAAAAACTGTCTCGTCATTTTTAACATTTTTGACAGTTTTTTAGTGAAATGGTAGGGGTACTTTTGTACCCCCTTACCATTTCACACAGGGGGGAGGGAGGGAGGGGATCTGGGGGTTCCCTTGTTAAAGGGGGCTTCCAGATTCCGATAAGCCCCTCGCCCGCAGACCCCCACAACCACCGGCCAGGGTTGTGGAGATGAGGTCCTTGTCCTCATCAACATGGGGACAAGGTGTTTTGGGGGGCTACCCCAAAGCACCCTCCCAATGTTGGTTCGGGGTTCCCCTGTGGGGAATTCCCATGCCGTTTTTATCAATGAACTTCTATGTGTATTGTCGGACCGGCAATGCAATAGCCGCGAGTAGTTTTAAATGGCTTTTTTCCTTTGAAATGTCATTTTGCTGTCAGACTGTTCTAAACACAGGAAACATGCGCCCCTTTACAGGCATACTATAGACACCCCCCAGGTACGAAATGTAAAGGGATATTACACTTTTATTGTTTGACTTTAGGCATTATTAAAATCACTGCTCCTGAAAATACGGCCGTTTTTAAAACTTTTTTTTGCATTGATCCATGTCCCCTGGGGCAGGACCCAAGTCCCCAAACACTTTTTATGACAATAACTTGCACTTTTGATTATTCATGTTGTGTCCCATAGACTTTAACGTTGTTCGCTGTTCGAACAAACTTTTTTCCTGTTCGCATGTTCTGGTGCGAAACGAACAGGGGGGTGTTCGGCTCATCCCTACTGCTAATGATGCCGTTTTCATTACTATAATCTTGTATATAGTCCCTTATCCCCTCCAAGAGCTTGCATACTATTGATGTTAGGCTAACTGGTCGGTAATTCCCAGGGATGTATTTTGGCCCTTTTTTAAAAATTGGTGCTACATTGGCTTTTCTCCAATCAGCTGGTACCATTCCAGTCAGTAGACTGTTAGTAAAAATTAGGAACAATGGTCTGGCAATTACTTGACTGAGTTCCCTAAGTACCCCCAGGTGTAAGCAAGTCCCGGTGATTTAATAATGTTAAGTTTCCTAAGTCTATTTCTAATTCTGTCCTCTGTTAGCCATGAGGGTGCTTCCTGTGATGTGTCATGAGGACAAACACTGCAGTTTGAGTTACTGAAGCCCCCGATTCCCATCTTGTTGCATTCTTTGTAAAGTCTGAATGCTGATGATGATCCCTTAGCCTTGTATTTTTGAAGGCCTTCTCCTTCGCTTTTATATGCATTTTTACATTGGAGTTAAGCCATCCAGGACTTTTGCTTGCTCTTGTAAATTTATTTCTCAATGGGATGCACTGGCTAATGCCCTTATTTAATATGCTCTTAAAGCAAACCCATCTCTCTTCCATGTTCTTTGTTTCTAAGATGTTATCCCAATTTATATCTTCTAGCAAGGTTTGTGGTTTACGGAAGTTGGCTCTTTTGAAATTCAGTGTCTTTGTGTTCCCCTTGTGTTTCCTATTTGTGTGATTTTTACTGAAGCCAATTGACCTGTGATTGCTGTTTCCTAAATTGCCCCGTATTTCCACGTGTGTGATCAGGTCTGTATTGTTGTCTAATCAGTAGATCTAGATTAGATGAATGCGTGGTTCCCTCCGCCCAGTCTATGTCTGGATAATTAAAAATCCCCATTATGATAACACTTCCCATCCTTGCTGCTAATCCAAATTGTGATAGGAGGTCCGTCTCCCCCTCCTCCCTCAGGTTAGGGGTCCTATTGCATACTCCCAGTATTATTTTCCCCTTAGCTTCATCCCTTTGGAGCTCTACCTATAAGGATTCCACCTCCTCCCTAGCTCCCTTATTGATGTCATCTCTCACATTCACTTGTACATTATTCTTGATATATAGGCATACCCCGCCCCCTTTTTTACCCTCTCTATCCCTGCGATAAAGGGAACACCCTTGAATGGTTGCCAGCCAATCAAGAGCTGTTGAACCAGGTCCCTGAAATTCCCACAAAATCCAAATCCTCCTCCTACAACAGTATCTCTAGTTCACCCATCTTATCTGCCAGGCTCCTGGCATTGGTGAACATGCCACATAGTTTAGACCTGTTGCATACTGTCCTCTTATTGGGTGTTCCGAGATTGCAAATAGGACTTGTTACTATACTTACCTTGGGTTTATGTGCTTTAGTCAACCTACCACTAATGCTCCCAATACTACCCTCAGAAATATGTTCATTGCTGACTATCTCTACCTCTGGACCCCCCCCCCCCATTGCCTAGTTTAAAAACCCATCTAACTTTTCGGCCATCTTCACTCCCAGCAGATCTGCAACCTCCTCATTTAGGTGCAGTCTGTCCCTTCTATAGAACTGGTGACCGACTGAGAAGTCGGCCCAGTTCTCCAGGAACCCAAACCCCTCCTTACTACACCAGCTCCTCAGCCACTTGTTTACTTCCCTAATCTCCTTCTGCCTTTCTGGTGTGTCCTGAGAATACTACCTTGGAGGTCCTTTTCCTCAATTTAGCTCCTAAGTCCCTAAAATCTATTTAGGTAGTCACACTACTCAGGTAGTCACAATACTCAGGTACACAAAATACTCAGCTACTCCCAATACTCAGCTACTCCCAATACTCAGCTACTCCCAATACTCGGGTACACACAGTACTCGGGTACACACAGTACTCGGGTACACACAATACTCGGGTACACACAATACTCAGGTACTCACATACACGGTCAGTCAGGTTTTATAGTTTGTGTCTCTGCGTCACTCTGCACAGCCTCCCCTGTAATCTGATACCAGCAGTCAGTCAGTGCTGCCGCTCACTAATCAGTCTCTCACACTATCCCTCCTCCAGTCTGCATTTCACTTACCCACCGCCTCTCTCTGTCAGCCTTCCACCTCCGGTCCCGCTGGATGTCCTCCCGCCTCCTCTGTCTGTGGAGTGATACTGTCCTCAGTACACCCGCTCCCGCACCACCATGTCCCGCTCAGCCTCCACTGTGGGTCCCCGGTCACCCGCTGCCGCTCACAGTTGTGTGGGGGCCCGGTCCAGTCCTTTTGTGGGGGGGTCTAGTCCGGTTGGGGGGGTCCACCCACCACACTGCCACTGTAGGGGGTGGGGTCCGCTCCTCTGCACGCTGCTCCCTCTCACTCCCTCTAACTCTATGCTGTCACCAGCACTGAATTCCACGCCAAAAAACTCTGCTACAGCACCACCAAGTGTGCTAAACCTGCATGCATGCTTCATACATTCTAGAGCAGTTGGCAAAGTCAATGGTCGAGAAGGATCTGGATGTACTGGTAGATCATAGATTTAAAAATAGCAAGCAATGCCAAACTGCAGTTACTAACACATAAAAAGTATTTTCTCTCCGGAGAGAGACATAATGTTGCCCCTATACAAATCATTATTAAGACCTCATCTGGAATATGCAGTTCAGTTTTGGGAGCCAGTTCACAAAAAGGATATCGGGGAACTGGAGAAAGTACAGAGAAGGGCAACCAAACTGATAAGAGGCATGGAGGAGTTCAGCTATGAGTAAAGATTAGAGGAACTGAATTTATTCACTCTTGAGAAGAGGAGAATAGGGGGGGATATGATCAACATGTATGAATATATAAGTGGTCCATATAGTGAACTTGGTGTAGAGTTTTTCACCTTAAGATTATTATAAAAGGACAAGGGAACACTACATCTGTAGGAAAAGAGATTTAACCCCCACATACAGAAAGGCTTCTTCACAGCAAGAGCTGTGAAAATGTGGAATAGACTTCATCCAGGACTAGTTCTGGCCAGATCAGTAGTTTGTTTTAAAAAGAAAAGCTGGATGCATTCCAGAATGCACAAAATATAACTGGATAATAACATTTATAGGTAAAAACACCAGAGTCTGTTGATCCAGGGAATATCCGACTGCCTTAGGGGATAAGGAAGGAATTATTTTCCCTACTGGAGCAAATTAACCACCTACAGACCAGAAGATTTTCCCCTTTAATGACCAGGCAAGTTTTTGCGATACAGCACTGCGTCACTTTAACTGACAATTGTGCAGTCGTGCCACACTGTACCCAAACAAAATTGATGTCCTTTTTTCCCCACAAATAGAGCTTTCTTTTGGTGGTATTTGATCACCTCTGCGTTTTTTTATTTTTTGCGCTATAAACATAAAAGGAGTGACAATTTTGAAAAAAAAAAAAAAATGTTTTACTTTTTGCTATAATAAATATCCCAAAAATGTTTTTTAATAAAAAACAAAATTTCTTCATCAGTTTAGGCAAATTTGTTTTCTTCTACATATTTTTGGTAAAAAAAATTAGCAATAAGCGTATTTTGTTTGCACAAAAGTTATAGCATCAACAAAATAGGGGATAGATTTATGGCATTTATATTATTATTATTATTTTTTTTTTTACTAGTAATGGTGGTGATCTGCGATTTCTAGCGGGACTGTGACATTGTGGCGGACAGATCAGACACTTTTTTGGGACCATTGACATTTATTCAGCGATCGGAGCTAAAAATAGCCACTGATTACTGTATAAATGTCACTGAGAGGGAAGGGGTTAACACTAGGGGGCAATCAAGGGGTTAATTGTGTTCCCTGGGAGTGTTTCTAACTGGGGCTGGGCTGATTGGAGGAGGAGAGAGACTGGTGTTCCAAATCACTAGGAACATCAGATCTGTCTCTAACTCCCCTGTCAGAACGGGGATCTGTCTGTTTACATTGACAGATCCCTGTTCGGGCTCTCGTTTCCATGATCGCGGGTGGCCGGCGAACATCGCACCCACTGGCCACATGCATCAGGTCCCCTGCCGTACAGCGGGCGCGCCTGCTATGTCTCCTTATAGGAGCCAACGTACACAACGGCGATTTGTGGGAACGTGACGTCCTGCCACCGTATAATGGCGGCGGCTGGTCAGCAAGTGGTTAAACCATGGTTCATAAGATTTCATTTTTGTTTGCTTTTTTGCTTTCCTCTGGAACAAATGTATGTAAGGTTTTGTATATGGAGGTCTTTTATTTATTATTTTTTTCTATTGGTTGAACTAGAAGAACTTGTGGTTTTCTTCACCCTAACTATTTAACTTTTATTTGTATTGCTATACAATGCTGATGTTTTAAACTGAAAGTGTATGCTGTGACTATAGAATTCCTTTAATGTATTTCCTGTCCCAGTAGGTAGGCAGATAATCTCTTGTTTATGGGTTGTTATGGAAGTTCAGAGTTTCCATCCATTGTAAGTTAAATAGTAATGAAGCTGAAACAATACTTTTTCAGAACTTTCTCATTGACATGTAAAGGCAAAATACCGTGAGAGATCCTCAAAGAAAATGGCTGACTTTTCCTTTTGGAAAATGCAGCTGCTTGGCAGTCATGCTTAGCTAATGGTGTCAACACTTTTGGAGTGAGTGGCACCAAACACATATACAAATAAGGATTTCTAACCTCACTTGTTGCTTGTTCTAGGTCTGTCACATAAGGTATTAAACTCAAGGGCAGCCAAGCAACTAGCATCTTCAAGAAGGGACAACCTGGATATTTCTCTCAGTAAAGGTTTCATACAATTAAAGCGATGTTCCGCCCAAAAAAAAATAAAATAAAAGCCAGCAGCTACACATAATGCAGCTGCTGGCTTTTAACAATAGGACACTTACCTGTCCTGGGGTCCAGTGACAATTCAATTGGCAGACTCCGAGACTTCAATAAGAGAACAGCCGTGCAGGAAAAGGCCCCAACAAGCACCCACATCTGCATTTGCAGGAGTGCTGTTTACTATGGTAACGGTCTTTAACAGTTCCTAACTCAAACGTAACAGTTCTTTTAGCTCCAGTACAACCGCCTCTAGTAGTTTTTCAACACTGATCTCACTAGAGCCTCTGATTCACTGACTCTGAATCCCTTGAGCTCCTCCAAGGTTTGTGGTGGTATCCCCTCAAGCGTCACCCACGCTTCGCTGCTGGGTCCCTAGCTTACTTCTCAAGCTTCACCCCTTCCAACCGGTGAGGTCCCTGGCTTGACTCACATGGCTGCTCTGTAAGCGTCTCCTCCGTGGTTTGGGTCCCTGACTTGATCACCGCCTGAAGTTTCCTGATTCTTCACCATGTCCTTTTTGCTGTGAATGTGGTTCCGGTACTTTCTTCAGTTACTCACTGTGGTCCCTGGTAAAGGTGGTTGGTCCCTTTGTGGCGACAGCTTCCCTTCTACCTCCAACCACTGACAGGTTCTCCGGCCGAAAGAACCATCATTTCTGGTTGGACTGCAAGCCGCAATCCCAGCCAGATGCCCCCAGGATAGGCCCAAACTCTGGCCTAGAAGCCCGGGTCGTATGACACTTGTCCACCCAGACAGCCGTCCAGATGGCACAGAACACAGATCACCTGCCTCTACCCAAATATATAGGTGCTGCCAGCAGGCCAAGGGATTCAAGAAAACCTCTGTCCAATGGCTGAGATACCCCATATACCCATACCCTGACCTTGGGTTGCCCCAAGAAAAGTGCAACAAAGCCAAACTTAGAGAGAAATCAATAGATCTCTATCAATCAACCACTACAACTACTCCTGGCAAGTAAATTTGTGAGGATCTCCTTGTCCAAACTACAGGGTGCTACATCTTCCCCCTGCCCAAAAAACCATGTCTCGGAGTTTGCAGAAAAAGTAACATGTAAAAACATTGGTATCACATGAAAAGTAGTTAGTCACGTACGACACTCAAATATCAAAAATAGTTATGTACATTTTGAAAGCAAGTAAGCAATAATGCTATCACATCGTCATAACAAATATATAGAGAGTTAGTGTTGTTATCCGGCTAGATCCCTGTCTCTCCTTAGCCAAAGAAGACGCACCGACACAGCAACACCTGAAAGAGAGAAATCAAAACAATGCAAAGGCATCCTACCCTATAAGAACATAGTGCAATATGTACATAGTGATTTGAGCTGATCCTCAGCCGAGGGCAGCATGAAAATGTTAGAACATCCTATACATGTCCACATTATTTACATCTTGAAAGCAGGCCCCATTCTCATTGAGAATGCCACCTCCTTTCCTAATCAGCATAGAACTATAAAACTTCAACAAAGCTTTGATCAGTAACAGTCCTGACGTATGTGTAAAAGTCCATTATTTGAAGAAATAGGCAATCATTTCCTTATCACAGCCTACTCTAACTAACTACATGCTCAGTGTCCATGACAGGTTACCGTCCATTAATTTTACTTCAAATGGACTACATTTCCCAGCAGTTCCTTTTCTTCCTCTAAAGGCAACTCTGGATAAAATGGGCATGGGTGCATCTCAGGCAACAAGCAGCCAAGTTATGGTACAAGAGACCATATTTCGGGACACAGTTCCCCTTCCAAAGATGTCTCCAGTCTGTCTACATGACAGCTGAAGACAAAGATTCCCTTCATCATTTGCAAACAGTTTGCTGAAAGTCACAGATCACTTTTCAGGGTGGAATACCCCAACAACATCAGTTCTAGCCAACGTGGCTTAAGGTATCACTCACTGTATCTGCCGGTAATATTCAGTCCCGCACAGTCCTGGCGATACAGCTTCTCTGGGATGCTCCCCATCAACAATATTTTAAATGGGTGTGCAAGGTGGCTATCAGCGGAGCGTCCTTGACATCACACAACCCAGATTTGTAATCCACAATGGTATCGCTTTGATGAGACTAATAATGTCTGGGATATGGCAGTGTTACATCTCCTCCCATTGGAATTTACAGTGGCAACATAATATTTAGCATCTTTCTTGCCTGACCTGCGGAGGATCACTCTGTCTATATTAGTTTTACAGCCATAGCCCCAGATATTCAACACTGAAAGGTATTTCTCATTTGCAAGAACTTGACACAAAGGAAACTAGAGTAACTTCAGCAGAGTGTCCTTTAACTCTAAAAGTGCTCATTTGCAATTGCTAAGAGAGACAGCTTTAGCACCTCCCTAACAATTGCCAGTAGTACCCGAGATCGGGAAGAATCAAGGTTTCCCTCTTAGCATTCACCGTGGTGACACCTTTCATGCCTCTTTGATATTCCACGAACAGGGTATAAAGGCCTCCATAACGGCTTTAAATCCTTGCATATGGGGCATGCGGTGCTGAGCATTGCATCACAATAGCGAGTGACTTTAGGAATCCAGCGCTCCTGGCAATCTTCTGCCATTCCTTCCATTAATTCTTCATCACTATCACTCCATTCTTCACTACTGGACAAAGTATAAAACCCAAGTTCAGGTAGTCCGTCAGGCAGGTTGTCTGGCCCTGTGATAGTAGGACATTCTTTAGTCGATATACAGTTAGGCGTGACTGGCGCACCCACGAACATCTCTAGGGCATTCCCTTTAGCAACCGCTGGCATCACCCCCCTCTCAAACACGCCAACTTCACTACTCACTGGCTTACCCGGCCACGGTATTTCCTTCTCAAGCAGCTCAGGCATTGAAGTGAGTGGCTTGGCCTGACTTCGACCCCCGAGGGCGACTGATGCTCTGTGTCCTGGGATGGTCACCGACATAATGTTTGCAGCATCCTGCCGGACTCAGGTGACAACTAATGGGCTCTAGACATCACTCCCTGCAGGGACAGCGAAGCCCCTGTTCTGATCTACTTGCAAGGTCCTCGGAGGCTGAGTCGTAGAGACAACCTCGAACAGGTGTTTTCCACAGCATCCACACATGGCCCAAGGTCTGCGAGGTCAGACCAGAACACTTCTCACAGATCAACCCAAGCGCCTCGTAGCCTCTGATGGTATACAGAGCAAGTTGACCCTCTGTTGTATACCGCACTCGGGTGTCAGTCAGAACCCCCCTTGGCCGACTCCAATTGAGATCAACCCCTGAAAGGTACATTGCCCAATCCGCCATCGTGCTCCAGAATTGCCTCATCTCCTTCACTAATCCACAGTCAGAAACACATGGCAGCACTTCCCTATCCTCCTCTGCAGAGCGGGAACTCCTCTCCCTGCCAACGGATTGGTGCAAAAGTTCTTTGGGAACTGTGGCACCCACCTTCTTCTTGCTGCACCACGCCAAAACTGTAATGGAGTCCATTTTTAACCCTCTGTAACCCTCACAGTGCTGGCGGGAAGTTTCAAAAGACCGGGCTGATCCTCTCCCTCAAGCAATGAGACTTGGTGGTTCTTCCCCACATTGATAGTACACACGACAACACAGTCTATAAAAAGGGAAAATGTTACTTGCCACCTTTCCACGGAGCCAGACGAAATCCTAATGGAGCTGAATCTGGTTGCTATGGGCGACTGCTGCAAGGACAACGCCTTAGACCCCCTTTTTTGCGCCAAACGTAGCAAGGTCTCTGGCCTAGTCCAGTCTAATGAGAACTTTCCAGGCCAAAGATAGCTGACATCCCCCTGTATGTGGTGGGTTGTTGGGTTGTGAGGCATAGTGGGTGCAAAGTGGACAAAGTTATTGGGCGCCAGACATTTCTTGAACGTAAAAGAGGTCCTTTTTGTATTTTTTGGGGGAAAGAGGATTAGGGCCAGGACGCCCTTAGATAGATGAAAATTTAATTGGCAGACTCCGAGACTTCAATAAGAGAACAGCCATGCAGGAAAAGTTCCCAGCAAGCAGCCACATCTGCACTTGCAGCAATGCTGTCTCCTATGGTAACAGTCTTTAACAGTTCCTAACTCAAACATAACAGTTCTTTTAGCTCCACTACAACTGCCTCTTGTAGCTATTCAACACTGAGCTCCCGGTCTCTCACTAGACCCTCTGATTCACTGACTCCGAGTGCCTTGAGCTCCTCCAAGGTTTGCAGTGGTATCCCCTCAAGCGTCACCCACATTTCCCTGCTGGATCCCTAGCTTGGCACTCCAGATACTTCTCAAGCTTCACCCCTGCTAAACGGCGAGGTCCCTGGCTTGACTCACAAGGCTGCTCTGCAAGCATCTCCTCCGCGGGTTGGATCCCTGACTTGATCACCGCCTGAAGTTTCCCAATTCTCCACCGTGCCCTTTCGGTGAGAGAATTGGGAAACTTCACAGGCGTGCAGGAATACTTGCATTTCTGTGACCCACAAAAGAGCTTTGTCCCTACTTCTCCTTTAAAACAAAAATAATTTCGTAATGATTCAAATTCCTGTAGCTACAGAGGCAAATGAGGACTTGTTATAAAGTCAAGCTGTGTCCAGACTATGTACACCAATCAGTGCCTCATCAGTGTCACCTACCAATGCCGCCTAACAGTGCCCATCAGTGCTGCCTATCAGTGCTCCTCAGTGCCGCATATCAGTGCCACCTCTCAGTGTCCATCAGTGCCACCTATCAGTGCCTCATCAGTGCGGATCATTAGAGCCCATCAGTGCCTATCAGTGCAGCCTATTGGTGCCCGTCAGTGTAGCCTCATCAGCACACATCAGTGAAGGAGAAAAATTACCTGTTTGCAAAATTTTATAACAAACTATTAAAAAAAAAAAAATTCTAAATTTTCTGTATTTTTTGGTTCTTTATCAAAAAAATTAAAAACCCAGTGGTGATTAAATACCACCAAAAGAAAGCTCTATTTGAGTGAAAAAAAAATGTTAAAATATTTCATTTGGGTAGTGTTGCATGACCGCAATTGTGATTCAAAGTGCAACAGCGCAAAAAGCTGAAAATTGGCCTGGGCAGGAAGGGGGTTTAAAGCAGACCTTCAGTAATTTTTTCATCTTTCCAACTATTAAATCTTCTGTCCTTGTTGTTTTAACCTTCTGATAGTAAAACATTTCTTTTCTGCCAGTAAATACCTTATACAGCCCAAAAAAAAGCCTAGGCTTATGACATCATGCACAGCTCTCTCTCACTCTTGTGAGTGTTTGCCAGGAAGGGAGGGGGGTGAGTCATAAGAGGGCCAATGAGAGCTGCAGTGCTTCACCTCTGTGTGTCTGTGTAAATCCAGGAAGTGAACAGGCAGCAGCCCACAGATAAAATGGCTGCAGCCAGACTCAGTAGAGGGAGAGTGCTGCAGCATATTTGTCAAGTACAGAATCACAGTATATATAAAATAATATGCAAAGTGGTTGGAGGGAAGCTTCAGAATGACAAAGATGTTTTTATTACAATTGATGTGAGCAGACTGCAGTTCCTCTTTAAGTGCCCAGTAGGCAAGTGGTTAAAGCGGAACTTTGCTCTGCAAAGTGATTTGCAACCTCTGCCTTTGCCTCTGCCTCCACAATAATAATACATTGTTAATTGAGTTTATAATTTTTTTTTGGGGGGGGGGAGCTTTTCTTGTTTGTGTGTGTATTTATTTTTGTAAAGTGGCCTGCTCCCTGGTGCTTGGTTGTCCTAGGCCAGAATGACACGTGTCATGGTCCAGCAGCCCCCTGTGACAAACTCAAAACAAATCCCAGGAGACCAAAGGAACCCATTTCTAGAGTGGCAAGGGGTATGCATACCTCCCAACTTTTTGAGATGGGAATGAGGGACACCTATCAGCAAAAGTATGCAGGTATAGGACACACCCTTTGCCACGTTCCTTTAAAGGAGAATTGTACAAAAATAATAAGATTGGCTAAATCCACAAGTGCTTTTTTTTAACCACTAATATTCCTTTATATTGGTTTTTGGAATTTACAAATGCAGCAATTTAGAAATCAGATGAAAGGTTTAGCGCTGGGAAACACTTTGATAGATAAAAAGTCCATTTTATATACAACTACAGTGGAACCTCAGATTGCGAGTAACGTGGTTAACGAGCGTTTCGCAATACGAGCACTGTATTTTTAAAAATCATAACTCGGTTTGTGTGTGTTGTCTCGCAAAACGAGCACGATTCAGGCCAAAGTGTGTGCAGTACCGCATTTGGCCTGAGATGGGGGGGTGCCGGAGCTGAGCGGTGCCGATCTCAGCTGATCTACGCCGTTCGGAAATACATGGAAAGGCCCGAGGACAGCTCGGCTGACCTCGGCAAACCTCGGGAACAGAGTCTTTCCGAGGTTTGCTGAGGTCAGCCGAGGTGTCCTCGGGCCTTTCCGGCCATTTCCAAGGCTCTCCGGCACCCCCTCCCCCCACTTTGGCCACATGCGGTATTGCATGCCATTGAAGTCAATGCGGAACAAATTATTTTAGTTCCCATTGACTTCAATGGGGAAACTCGCTTTGATATGCGGGTACATTGGATTACAAGCATACTCCTGGAAGAGATTATGCTCGTAATCCATGGTTCCACTGTATATAGATCAGACCAAAATGAGGGACAAATGAGGAGGAATGAGGGACAGAGGGACATTGCTCCCAATCAGGGACAGTCCCCCGAAATCAGGGACAGTTGGGAGCTATGGGTATGTGTTGCCTAAACTTGGAAGAGGAAGCTGGCTGAAGAGAAATAACATGATGGAGACATGGATTGCTGCAGGACAATGCTGGATCTGTTGTGCATTTGAGCATGTTTTGCGGGAACCCAGCAGTACGAGGGGTAAAACAGGGGGAAAGCAGCAGGAAGTTAATTTTGCTTTAATTACTACCAGGGCTTTTTTTCTCAAACAATAGGTGCTGGAACTGAACCACGGCCCCACAAAACCCCTCCCCCTACACACACCCTCCAGATCACATCAAATAATGGGTGTGTTCAGTCAAATTTCACGAAAACAGTAGGAGGGTTTTAAAGGGGCATTAAATATCAGGATTGCATTACATACAGAGTGCAGAGCTGTCACTTGTAAACACAGAAACCAGACTTCTGTGTTTACAAGTGATTGTGGTGAGCAGGCACCAAAGGGTCTGAGCCAGAGGTGGTGGAACTGAGTTCCACCAAGTTCCCCCTGAAAAAAAGCCCTGATTACTTCACATTACAAGCAGCTAGAAAGATCAGGGTTGGCTTGTTTAGAACATGTAAACATGTTATTGTTCATAGCTTACATACAGGTGCACAGTAAATAAGGTTCAATATGCCTCAATTATAAAATATAACCTATGTAAAGGAGAAAGGAATTTGCTGATGGCTATTCTTTCAAGTAATCTCAGTAGTCGCACGCAAGTTCAAAGACTGAGGAATGGGATGAATTCACTTTTTATTTTATTTACATTGAAGGCACAATTAATACTTGCAATGTGAAGACGTGCAAGAAGTATAATCAGTACATAGCACTCCAGTGATGTCATGACAAAATGCTGCTGTTAATGAGGACAAATTGTGTTGGTTCAAGTGAAGTGTCCATGACCTGAGCTGGATAACTTCATAAGACAATTATATTTGCTGATAAAGGAAATGTATAGGGCAGGCTAAACAGTTATATTTGGACAATTTCTGCTTTAAAGATCTCCCAGGGTTATTGCATTTTCTGGATCATCTTGTGGGATCGGATGCTTTATGAAGTCATGAGAAATATTTGTAATTTAGGATTCCTGCTGTGGCAGGAAGGTTCATTCACAGTTGGATGCATGTGATGCTATACACAAAATGAACTGGATTCAGACAGACTTTGTTTTCTGGGTGATTCATGTAGCCGTGCTTTAATTAGGCTCTAGATTGAACATGACACAAGACATGTACTAAGGGCAATACTGGCTGATCTTGCCTGCTTCCACTTTCTCCCATATGTATTCCAAGTCAAAATTCTAAAATTAAATCACATTATCTTCTTCTTTTTGAATGTAATGTTCAGGAAAGAAATACAATAACCAAAATCTAATCACAGAAAAAATCTACCTTAGATTGTATGTACAGATAGGCTATGTTTACATGATTCTGTACATGCATAGATGTTGTTTCGTTCGAACTTATATCATTTTTCTTTTTTTTTTTTTTTTTTTTTTTTTTTACACAACAGGTATGAGAGTCCTTAATATAAATATATGTATATGTAGCACTAACTCTCAGTGGAGCTGCTGGTTTAAAGCGGGCTGTTACCTTCACTCTCGATACCTCTGTTTCACTGTCACCGGGTCTAGGGTCCCGTTGAGTTTACCTCTGGACGATGTAGGCACCAAACACTTGAGTATATTTTCCAATGCTTTAATGAACAAGTAATAAAAGGAAGTAGCAGGAAAGAGGCAGAAGGAAAGTTGCAGGGAAGCTCAAATACCTTTCCTTAGTATTCTTTAGATCATTCTTTGGAATTGAACACTTGTAATTGGATGCACTCCCCTTGTGAGATTCAATCTTTGTCCGCCAGGATAGGCCTCTCTCACTTGCCTAGCAGCCTGTACGCAGCACTAACAAAAGTCTCTACCACAGACTTGTTTTGAGAAAAACCCGTACGATCCTCTGCCACAGGATGTAATGGTTTGCGATGAATGTCAGACACAGTACTTGAACCTTTAAGCCAACCTGGCAGTACTATGCAGTAAGATTACTTCAGGATACGTCCTCCAACTGAGTCACCAGGCCCCTCTCCAGACCAGCACTCTGCATGATCCTTCCATGATGGGTCCTCCCCTGGGATCTCCTCGGTTGTCCAGCTTCTTCACTCAGGATAGACAGCTCAGGACCATTTCTTTGCTGCTGTGGTAGGCCCCAGACAGGCTTCTGGGCCCACCCACACGCCACAGCGATGTGGGCTTCCGGAACGGAGGACCACGAAGTGGTACTCTTAACGCATACCTGTCGACCAGGAGGGCCAGCAGGTGGCTGAAAATGAACCCCTAAACATGGCGTCTGTTCCATAAATACCCTCTTCCAGCATGCAACTCGGAGGACCACCTCCACCGAGTTGTCTCCGGGACAGAGGAGCACTCATACGCTTCAACACCTTGCCTTTCCAACACCAGCCCATGGTGACGACACCCACCGGCACAGTGTGGAACTACACGCAACTCAGCCAAGCTGAGGCAAATTTAACTTCACCTATCAGTGGTAGATTAAAAATCTACCAGCGCTACATATACACTATGAAAGGATTGTATAGCTAAAATATAATGCAGGAGAGTACTAAAAGTTACCATGGGGGCAGTGATTAAATAATCTCCAATGCCGCGTACACGCGATCGCACATTCCGACAACAAAATCCATGTTTTTTTTCCGACGGATTTTGGCTCAAACTTGTCTTGCATATACACGGTCACACAAATCTTGCCGGAAATTCCGATTGCCAAGAACGCGTACAACGAGCCGAGAAAAATTAAGTTCAATAGCCAGTGCGGCTCTTCTACTTGATTCCACTTACACGAGCATGCGTGGAACTTTGTGCGTTGGAATTGTGTACACACGATCAGAATTTACGACAACGGATTTTGTTGTCGGAAAGTTTGAGATCCAGATCTCAAATTTTGTTTGTCGGAAATTTCGACAGAAAATGTCTAATGGAGCCTACACACGGCCCACACCAATGGAGCCTACACCGACAACAAGCTCCTATCGAACATTTCAAAAAATCCAACCGTGTGTACGGGGCATAAGGCTGGCCAAACATTATACAATTTTCATGTACAATTTCCTTTAGATTTACTGAAACCATATACCGGTAATATGAGGTCAAACCTACACTTTTTCAATGTGTATGCAATCAGGCAGGCCCTCGCACTTGCGGATGATACTAAGCTAAGCAGGGCAATAACTTCTCCGCAGGATGTGGAAACCTTGCAAAAAGATCTGAACAAATTAATGGGGTGGGTAACTACATGGCAAATGAGGTTTAATGTAGAAAAGTGTAAAATAATGCATTTGGGTGGCAAAAATATGAATTCAATCTATACACTGGGGGAGAACCTCTGGGGAAATCTAGGATGGAAAATGACCTGGGGGTCCTAGTAGATAATGGCATGCAATGCCAAGCTGCTGCTAACAAAGCAAACAGAATACTGGCATGGATTAAAAAGGGGATCAACTCCAGAGATAAAACGATAATTCTCCCACCTCTACAAGACTCTGGTCCGGCCACACCTGGAGTATGCTGTCCGGTTCTGGGCACCAGTCCTCAGGAAGGATGTACTGGAAATGGAGCGAGTACAAAAAAGGGCAACAAAGCTAATAAAAGGTCTGAAGGATATTAGTTATGAGGAAAGGTTGCGAGCACTGAACTTATTCTCTCTGGAGAAAAGACACTTGAGAGGGAATATGATTTCAATTTATAAATACCGTACTGGTGACCCCACAATAGGGATAAAACTTTTTTGCGGAAGGGAGTTTAACAAGACTCGTGGCCACTCATTAAAATTAGAAGAAAAGAGGTTTAACCTTAAACTATGTAGAGGGTTCTTTACTGTAAGAGCAGCAAGGATGTGGAATTCCCTTCCACAGGCGGTGGTCTCAGCGGGGAGAATCGATAGTTTCAAAAAACTATTAGATAATCACCTGAATGACCGCAACATACAGGGATATACAATGTAATACTGACATATAATCACACACATAGGTTGGACTTGATGGACTTGTGTCTTATTTCAACCTCACCTACTATGTAACTACATACTGTAGTTGCAGGTAAATCTAAAAGAAGTTGAATATGAAATTTGGATAATGTATGGCCAGCTTAAGATAAAAAAAAATGATTCATGGCCGCAACAGTAAAATGTTTATGGTAGAAAGAAAAATAGTTCTGCAGAAATGTTTATTTTTGTCAACTGAAAATTTTAGTGCTAAAATGAAGTATATAATACCACTTGATACATTGACCCTAATGCCCTGTACACACGGTCGGATTTTCCGATGGAAAATGTGTGATAGGACCTTGTTGTCGGAAATTTTCGACCGTGTGTAGGCTCCATCACACATTTTCCATCAGATTTTCTGACACACAAAGTTTGAGAGCAGGATATAAAATTTTCCGACAACAAAATCCGTTGTCGGAAATTCCGATCGTGTGTACACAAATCCGACGGACAAAGTGCCACGCATGCTCAGAATAAATAAAGAGATGAAAGCTATTGGCCACTGTCCCATTTATAGTCCCGACGTACGTGTTTTACGTCACCGCGTTTAGAAAGATCGGATTTTCCGACAACTTTGTGTGACCGTGTGTATGCAAGACAAGTTTGAGCCAACATCCGTCGGAAAAAATCCTAGGATTTTGTTGTCGGAATGTCCGAACAAAGTCCGACCGTGTGTACAGGGCATAAGAACTCATACATACAGGCTGTATTTTTGAGTTTCTTTGGAGCCTCAACATTATTATATGACAGAGGCTCGGTTCACACTGGTGCTATACGGGAAACCCTGCGAATCCATGGGAGTGACAATACAAAGTTAATGACACCCCCCAGATCGGTTCGCATATCGCAGTGCGAACTGTCAATTCAGACAGAAATCAGATCGCATGGGCGTTCACACATAGTGGTGCGGACAAAAAAGGGTCCTGCACGAGTTTGGTCCGAATAGGATGCAAATTCAGCCATACGATATGGATGGCTGAATTCGCATCTCACAGATCTGCACAGCAGTGAGGTGCGAATCACATGCGATGTCTGGCATCGCTGCAGTGTGAACAGGCCCTGAAAAGGAGGGGAGAGGCGATATCTCCTGAGAGAGGCAGAACGGCGGTCTGCCTATGTAAACAAGGCAGATCACTGTTCTGTAAGAGGGAAAGATGGAGATCTTGTGTTCCTGCTAAGCAGAACACAGATCTCTCTCTTCCCCCAGTCAAAGCATCCCCCACACAGTTAGCAAGCACTCCCTAGGAGCACATTTAACCCTTTGATCGTCCCTGCTGTTAACCCCTTCCCTGCCAGTGTCATTAGTACAGTGACAGTGCATTTTTTTTTAGCACTAATCACTGTGTTGGTGTCACTGGTCCCCAAAAAGTGTCACTTAGTGTCAGATTTGTCCGCTGCAATGTCGCAGTCTCACTAAAAATCGCTGATCACTGCCATAACTAGTAAAAAATTCCATAAATATATCCCATAGTTTGTAGACGCTATAACTTTTGCACAAACCAATAAATATAGGTTTATTGGGATTTTTTTTACCAAAAATGTGTAGCAGAATACATATTGACCTAAATTGATAAAGAAATTCGATATTTTACATTTTTTTAATTGGATGTGTTTTATAGCAAAAAATAAAAAAATTTTTTTTTTTTTTAAATTGTCTGGCTTTTTTATTTATAGCGCAAAAGATAAAAACTGCAGAGGTGATCAAATACCACCAAAAGAAAGCTCTATTTATGGGAAAATAAGGACATTCATTTTATTTGGGTACAGTTATGCACTACCACACAATTGTCAGGTAAACAACGCAGTGCAGTATTGCAAAAAATGGCCTGGTCAGGAAGGGGGTGAAACCCTTATGGGGCTGAAGTGGTTAAATTTAATTGGGACACAAAATTTAATCAACCACTTCCCACCTGGCCTACACCAGACACAGTAAAACACAGATCATTGTACCAGGCCACTGTGTGCAGCCCTGGTACCATGTGACCAATCTGGAAATGTAAAGTGTACAAAAGCAGTCACTTTAAGCGCTATGAGGTCTTCTTTGGTGTGGAACAAAAACAATGGTAATCCCACAGAACTAAGCAGATGCTGTCCTCAGACGGAGTGGTCCGATGAATACTACAGAAACAAAAATAAAAATGGAAGGCACACACACCTAGTGCATTACCAAAAATATTTAATCAATATTGGAATCAATGGGGGGCGTGACCGGATGCGGGAGTGAGTGGAGGAGTGAGTGAACCTCCCCCAGCTCGATGCCTCCGTGTCTACAGGAACCTACTCCAGTGCCTCCGACCTGGCTGTGAGTGCTCTCTCCCCCCATAGATCTTGGCCCCTAGCCAGCTGATCGACTCCCCCGCCCCTGTCTGTCCCGGAGCGTGACGCCGCAGCACCAGCTCAGCCGCTCAGGAGACGCGGCACATCTGAATCCCTCGGAGCGGAGAGGAGGGGCGGTTGCCAGGGCGACGGCTTCGGCTCCAGCACTAAGGGGAAGAAGACGGCGTGGACGGTGTGCGCTCTTAGAGAAAGGAGCCATCAAGCATTTCCAGGGAAAGGAGCGTCCCTGTGCTGCCCAGGTATCCGGCAGCGCCAAGGTACAAGCTTTTGTGGCCACATTAGGGGGTGTACTAGAAGTGGACTATCTCTCCCCCCTCTCCAGGGGTTAGCCCATCGTTGTGGACGAAGGGGGAGCGGAGACACAGGTGAGCCCTGGCAGCCTGACATATTATCAGCCTATGACTAGTCCTGAGCCTAGACTGCCTTAAGCAGCCTGTTACACTGCCATACAGAGACCTGTGTATATTTGGGGAAAGTTATTATATGACGGTTGGTGGAGGAATATATCAATAAGGGATATTATTGGGCCTGAGACAGCATCGAGCGAAGAGAAGAGGAGCAGGGGAAAAGATAAGAGAGGGGGGGAAAACATTAACCCCACGAGTGGCCAAACCTTCTTACACATCCCCCCGGCTGGTATAACAAGCCATGACCAGGAAAAAAGGAGAGGAATTACAACAACAGGACAACACTAGCTTCCAAATGACCCGTACCTCAAAAGAAAAGGCGAACCAGGCAGCAGTCGCAGCAGCTGCCAAACTGGAAAAGTTTGCTCACCCCTCCACTTCACCACCATCTAAAAATACCCAGCAGCAGCAGGACAGGCCGCAAGCAGGGGGCTCAGGGGATAGAAAGAGATTAGGAAAAGGACCAGCTGTAACGCACACAATGAAAATGGCGGCCAGCAAAGGTCCTGCGGGCGACTCCGCAGGATTAGCAACCAGCAACGCTGCTGCGCAAAACGCATCAGCAGACGCTGAACCCACGCTGAAAGATGTTCTGCAGGCTGTCAACTCCTGCAAAGCCTCCTTAAACGACCTGAGTGATCAGCTGACGGGATTAAAGGAAGAGATAATTAGGGTAAGCCAAGAATTGCAAAGGACTATAACTAGAACATCTGAACTGGAGGAGGAAGTAAGCCAGGCTGAAGATGATTTAACCCCACTAAAGCAAGATCTCAAGTTACTAAAAACGCAGATGGGACTATATAAAGCGAAAATGGAGGAAATCGAAAATAGGTCCCGCAGGAATAACGTGAGAGTGGTAGGCCTACCGGAGCGGTGCGAGGGCCCCCACCCTGAGGAGTTCTTGGAGAAGTGGCTTAGGGGTGTATTCGGGACAGAAACTTTCTCTCATTTTTTTGCCATTGAAAGAGCCCACAGAGTACCAACTAGGACCCCACCATCAGGGGGGTACCCCAGGCCAATAATAATGAAGCTTTTTAATTATAGAGATAAGGTAACATTGATGCGTAGGACCAGAGAACTGGGGGATATTCTGTACAATGGAGTTAAGATTTTATTTTTTCCTGACTATTCCCCAGATCTCCAGAAACGAAGGGCTGAATTTAGGGACATCAAGCGTAATTTACGGACTTACAATATAGAATACGCCCTGTTATACCCTGCACGGCTACGCATTACTGCCTTAGGATCTACCCATTTTTTCGACACAACAGCAGGGGCAACAAAATGGCTGGAAGATAATAAAACGGGCCTACAGAGTTAAGGGCCAAATAAGGTTATCCAAACCTGGACAGGAAAGGAGGAAAATGTAATTTTTTTTTTTTTTTTTTCCTCTTGTTTTTCTCATAGCAAATTAGTAGATGGCAC
This sequence comes from Aquarana catesbeiana, assembly GCF_042186555.1. Classification (NCBI taxonomy): domain Eukaryota; kingdom Metazoa; phylum Chordata; class Amphibia; order Anura; family Ranidae; genus Aquarana; species Aquarana catesbeiana. Next base: position 117,094,255 of record NC_133325.1, read on the forward strand.
GGGGGTGGGGGTTGGGGGGGGCATGAGAGTGGAAGCACGGATGAAGGAGGTGATTCCACTAGTTGCACATATTCTTTTGTGGGCTTGGAAGTGGGTTGTGGGAGGGGGGGTGGGGGGGATGAGTGTGGTAGCAAATCACAATGTATCTTTTCAGTGTATGTAGGGAAGTCACTTCTTGTATGGTTGGGAGGGGGAAAAAAGGTCACAAGCGCAGCCCCTAGGGCTAGCCTAACTAGGCAGGGGGAGGGGTCACGAATAAGGGTGGGAAGAAGGGGGTTGGATAAAGTCGAAGGGGGGCGGGAAGGGGGGTTTACAGTGAGTCATAGGGATAGGCAATGGCGCAAAAGCAAGCCACACATAGGTATGAAGGGTCGGTTCACAAAAACAAATGCAATGTATATTAGCACAAGTAATTTGTATTTGCAGTCAGAAATTGTAGGAGGGGGGTCCCCGGACGCGGGGGCCCCTTGCCCTTTTCACTTCATTTTTTCTTATTTTTCTTTGTATTTTCTCTTGGCTAACACAATCACAGAGCTCACGATGAGTTTGGAACCCACAAATGCACAAATGATTTTTTCCTTTTTTTTTTCTTTTTTTCTTCTCTAAGATGCCTTTTAAAACATTAAGGATTGGCTCCTGGAACATCAGGGGCATGGGTGATCCTGCCAAAAGGGCAGCAGTATTTTTGGCAATGGAAGCTCACGGCGTCGGACTGGTTTGTCTGCAGGAAACCCACCTCACCAACGATACTAAATTACAGGTTCGGAACCACAAATTCCAAGAACAGTACCACTCAGTTTACACCTCATATTCTAGAGGGGTGAGCATACTGGTGGGGAGAGGTTTCTCGTTTTCCTGCAGGGAAGCCAGAATAGACGCGTTGGGTCGTTATGTCTTCCTGAGCTGCGTTGTGGAAAATCAGCCCCTGGTGATAGCAAATATTTACATCCCCCCTCCGTTTAAAACAGAGGCTATTTTGGACCTGTTGGAGTTTGTGGAAAGTAAAGTAGACGTACCGATTATACTAGTGGGGGACTTTAACACAGTTCTGGATAATAAATTGGATCGTTTTCCTCCCATGAACCGGGCGGAAAGGCTATCAGAGGGCCGCTTAGGCCAACTTCTGGAGGAGGTGGGGTGGTGTGACCTATGGAGATCCCACAACCCAAATATCCGACAGTATTCCTGCTACTCAGGGACACACTCCACTCTCTCGCGCATAGACATGGCGGTAGGCAATGGGGATGCTATGCAATTAATAGGGAATACAGAGTATAAGCCGAGGGGAATTTCAGATCATTCTCCCTTGATCTTGACTCTGAACCTAACTGTTAGGTCTAGCCGCAAGAGGTGGACAATAAAACCATTGTGGTTGGATTTAATAAGCGGTCCAGCAGAAGTAATCTCTAAACTAAAAGAATTTGTAACATTTAACTCTGGCTCAGCCCCTGCGGGAGTAGTGTGGGACACCTTAAAAGCGTTCCTTAGGGGACTATTACACCAGCAGGTGGCCATAGCTAAGAAAACGTCAAGGGAATGGGAGGAGAGGGCTAGCAGGGAAGCTACGGTATCAGAAGCACAATATGTGGCAGACCCAACCCCGGAAAAACAGGCGGTATGGCTCAGCAGACAACAAGAGTATAGAGAAGTAATTAACAGAAGAGTAGAAAACAAAAGACTCTTCCAGAAGCAAAATTATTTTGGTGAAGGGGAGAGGGTGGGCCGGATGTTGGCCCTCATAACTAAGTCTAACATATCCCCATCAGCTATTTTCTCAATTAAGACACTGTCTGGAGAAATTACTTCCGACCCCGCCAAGGTCCTGGGGACTTTCTCGGTGTTCTATAGGGACCTGTACAGGTCGCGCAGGGGGTCGGACCGGCGCGATATGGACAGGTTTATGGAAGGGGTAGAGTTGCCTGTGCTCTCGGATAGGGACAGGAGTGAGATGGATTCCCCCCTGACCCTAGAGGAGTTGCAAAAAGCTGTCGCGGAGCTGTCAGGCCAGAAATCTCCAGGCCCGGACGGCTTGCCATTGGAGATCTATAGAAAGTATGGGGAAGTGCTACTTCCAGAGCTCCTAAAAGTACTGGAGCAGTCGATTAAGGACGGAAGGTTACCCCTGTCGATGTCGGAGGCCGATATAGTGGTGATACCAAAGGAGGGGAAAGATTTATCGGAAGTCTCCTCATACAGACCAATATCATTACTGTGTACGGACGCCAAGATTGTCGCAAGGGTATTGGCATCCAGACTAAATAAATGCATTACAAAACTTGTGCATCCAGACCAATCGGGGTTTATCCCCGGTCGGTCCACCAGCACTAACATCAGAAGGGCCTACTTGAATCTTCAGGTACCGGCGGAGAATGAGGGGTCTAGAGCCATATTGTCCTTAGACACCGCCAAGGCTTTCGATAGCCTGGAGTGGGAATATCTTTGGTGGGTCCTGGAGAGGTTTGGATTTGGCCCCGTATTTATCAGCTGGTTAAAAACCCTATATAACCACCCAAAGGCAAGACTCAAGGTAAACAATGACTTCTCGGAAAGCTTCCCCCTCGAAAGAGGAACTAGGCAGGGCTGCCCCTTGTCCCCTTTGCTGTTTGTTTTAGCTATGGAGCCATTGGCGGGAGCAGTGAGATTATCGGCCGAACTGCAGGGCTTCCATAGGAACGGCGAGGAAGAGAGAATAGCGCTTTTTGCGGACGACGTTTTATTCTTCCTTGGGGACACGATCTCCTCATTGGAGAAAGTGGTCCATTTGGTGGAGGACTTTGGTAAATTCTCAGGTCTGACCATCAACTGGGAGAAATCATCGCTTTTGCCAGTCGACCCATCGGTCAACCCTATCCCACTGAGCCTACCTCAATTAAGAGTCACGGGGAAAATGAAGTACCTTGGTGTTGTGCTGTCCAGGGACCCCGACGCGTTTATCGAGGACAATTTGGTCCCTCTCCTACTGAAATTTAAAAAAAAGTGCGACATCTGGTGTAGACTCCCTCTCTCTACAGCGGGTCGGGCCAACTTGATTAAAATGATATGGCTGCCCCAGTTGTTATATCTGCTCCACAATTCACCAGTGTGGATTGGGGAGAAGTGGTTCCAAAGAATTCAATCCCTCTTTAGGGAATTAATTTGGAAAAAAGGGCAGGCCAGGATAGGCTTACAAAAATTACAGTGCCCCGATACGGAGGGGGGATTGGGGATCCCCCACCCGTACACTTACTTTTTGGCTGCCCAGCTGCAACAAATTGGTGGATGCGCCACTGATGGAGGGGGAGGTAAGAGTGTCCAAATTGTCCTACAGGGAAGCCCTCATAGCTCATTAGTCGAAGCACTGGAGGCAGATTCGCTACAACGAGAGATCCCAACATTTAAAATGATTACTAAGGTTTGGCAGGCAGCTAAGCGAATAATGGGGTACAAGGGAATCTCAGAATATTCACCAATCTGGAACAACAGGTTCCTGCAGGAACTATTATCAGTTGATAGGAACAAGTTGTGGGAAAGGAGTGGGATATGCCGGCTGACACAACTATACGAGGGGGACACCCTGAAACCCTTCGAGGAACTGAGGCATGAGTATGGGTTGCCAAACCGAGTATTTTTCGGTTATTTACAGATCAGGCACGCCTTGAGTAAACAGTTCGGAAGGCAACCCCCCATATGGTGTAAGATCCCATTATTACAAACAATAATAAAATCAGAGACCTCTAAAGGGGTTAATCACAGTGATATATACCCAATTAATAAAGAAAATAAACACACAGGCAGGCTTTCCCGGGGGCAGGGACAGGTGGGTGGCTGACGTGGGGGAAATCACGGACACGCAGTGGAAAAGGATTCTGGAACTTGGACCAGAGGTGTCGGTTTCTCCCGCGCAAAAAGTCTCTCACCTGATGCTGCTGCACAGATCCTACTATACACCGAAAAAGCTTTTTATATTTGGTCGCAGAGCTAATGATGAGTGCCCTAGATGTGGAAATACAGGCGATTTAATCCATATGTTCTGGAGGTGCCCAAAACTAGTTAGGTACTGGCCTGAGATCTTAAAGAAAATAAATACCACGCTTAAAACTAACTTAGAGTTAGATCCCAAAACCTGTGTGCTGGGATACGTTACCAATGGACTGGGAGACAGAAGCACGGTGGTAGTGGCAGCAAGATGCCTGTTCCAGGCCAGGAAACTAATTGCACAGTCTTGGCAATCAAGAACTCCCCCTACTCCGGAAGACTGGATTAGAACCGTCAACTCCACTGTATGGAGCGAAAGAACATTCTACACTAGGTTGGGCAACCACAATAAGTTTGCGAAAATGTGGAACCCGTGGATTCAAGCAATGCCTTGTCCATCAGCAGTGTTAATCTAGTGCTGAATATACCTGTTCTCCCCATTAATGGAGCGAGGCTGAGCGAGTAGTAGCTTAGAGGTTAGAGCCGAGAGAACATAATGTATTGAATTAATATTGGCCAAAGTATGCGCCTTAGAAATAGGGGGGCTTAATAAGGGGGGGGTTAAAAGGGGGGTGGGGGGGTGGGTGCACTAGTGAGAGAAGTACCAATGCATAAATACGTACAATAGCAATACGAGGCTACGCGGCCAATTGATCCTGAGAGGCAGGATATAGGCTTTACATTTGTATTGCGGCACTTTTATAACTAACTATACATTAAAATGCATATGGTTATACAATACCTTGCAAAAAAAAAAAAAAAAAAAAAAAATCTTTGAATGGCCACAATGATGTGACTGGATTAGAGACATATATGAATATTACTCTGAAGGTAGTCTCTGGATATAGTTAACTGATGTGGCAAAAAGAAAAAAAAAAAAAAAAAAAAAAAATATTGGAATCAATAAAAAATGGATACTCACAAGATGGCAAGTAATAATAGGCCAAAAAACACAATGCTGAACAGGGTGGACACAAATGTGCTGTATTTACATGACGGTGTATACAGTAGACACACTTCGAGGGCGTGCCCCTTTCCACAGAACTAAGCTACCAATGTGCCCAATCTGGTCATAAACCAGGCGGAGACGGAAAATGCAGTTACTGTGAAATCAACAAGTGGCTGGTAATTAACCGACATGGGCCCGAGCTGCGCTCTGTGTGTGAATGGACCCACAGAGCAAAGCTTGGGAGCAAGCTTGTTTGAATCCAGTAGGAAGGGGCAGTTGTATGGTGATGATAGTGTTGGGTGGCACCTAATGAAGTGGAAGATCTGCTGGAGGAAGGTTCCAAAGGAAATTTACTAGTTTGCTGTGATTACGATACATTATAGAAGAGCTAACTGCTAAGGCTTTAAAGGTTCACCCATATGTGTGGAGTTGATGTTATAAGCCTAGAGGATGGATTGTGGAGATTTCATCATCCCTGTTCAATCTACCTGGTTCATTGATCGTTATGTGTGGATGTCAAGGCTTTTTTGATGTAGCACCCTGTAGCTTAGGCAGGGAGCTCCTCACAAAGTTACTTGGCAGGAGTAGTTGTCCTGGTTAATTGATAGAGATCTATTGATTTCTCAATAAGTTTGGCCTTGTTGCACTTTTCTCTTCTACCACTAGGTGGCCAGGTACTTGGTGGTACTAGATATGAGAAGGGCAACCCAAGGTCAGGTTATGGGTATATGGGGTATCCCAACCAATGAGCAGGGGTTTTCTTGAATCCCTTGGCCTGCTGGGAGCACCTATATACAGTGCCTTGCAAAAGTATTCACCCCCTTGCCATTTTTCGTGTTTTGTTGCCTCACAACCTGGAAATAACATGAATTGTTTGAGGATTTGCATCATTTAATTTACAGAACATGGCCACAACTTTGAAGATGTTTTTTTTTTTTCATTGTGAAGCAAACAACAAATAGGACAAAATAACAGAAAAAGGCAATGTGCATAACTATTCACCCCCCTAAAGTCAATACATTGTAGAGCCACCTTTTTCGGCTATCACAGCTCCAAGTCGCTTTGGATAAATCTCTATGAGCTTGCCACATGTTACCACTGGGGTTTTTGCCCATTCCCCCTTGCAAAACTACTCCAGCTCCTTCAAGTTGGATGGTTTGCACTTGTGAACAGCAATCTTTAAGTCTGACCACAGATTTTCTATTGGATTGAGGTCTGGGCTTTGACTAGGCCATTCCAACACATTTACATGTTTCCGCTTAAACCACTCAAGTGTTACTTTAGCAGTGTGTTTGGGGTCATTGCCCTGCTGGAAGGTGAACCTCCGTCCTAGCCTCAAATCACACAGAGTGGTACAGGTTTTGCTCAAGAATATCCCTGTATTTAGCACTATCCATCTTTCCCTCAACTCTGACCAGTTTCCCAGTCCCGACTGCTGAAAAACATCCCCACAGAATGATGCTGCCACCCCCATGTTTCACTGTAAGGATGGTGTTCTTTGGGTGATGTGATGTGTTGGGTTTGCGCCAGACATTGCATTTTCTTTGATGGCCAAAAAGATAAATTTTTGTCTCATCAGACCAGAGCACCTTCCTCCATACATTTTGGGAGTCTCCTACATGCCTTTTTTGCAAACTCAAAACCTGCCATTTTGTTTTTTGCTGAAAGTAATGGCTTTCTTCTGGCCACTCTGCCATAAAGCCCAACTCTATGGAGCATACAGCTTATTGTCGTCCTATGTACAGATACTCCAGTCTCTGCTGTGGAACTCTGAAGCTTCTCCAGGGTTACCTTAGGTCTCTGTGCTGCCTCTCTGATTAATGCCCTCTTTGCCCAGTCCGTGAGTTTTGGTGTGCGGCCGTCTCTTGGCCGGTTTGCTGTTGTGCCATGTTCTTTCCATTTGGTTATGATAGATTTGATGGTGCTTCTATCATCAAAGATTTGGATTTTTTTTTATAACCTGACCCTAAATTTGTACTTCTCAACAACATTGTCCCTTACTTGTTTGTAGAGTTCCTTGGTCTTCATGGCAGTGTTTCGTTAGTGGTGCCTCTTGCTTAGGTGTTGCAGCTTCTGGGGCCTTTCAAAAAGGTGTGTATATGTAATGACAGATCATGTGACACTTAGATTGCACACAGGTGGACATCATTTCACTAATGATGTGACTTCTGAAGGTAATTGGTTGCTCCAGAAGTAAGAGGGCAGTGCAGGGTTGGGACTGCGGCTTGCAGTCCAACCAGAAGTGACCGTTCTGTCAGCCGGAGAACCTGTCAGTGGTCAGAGGTAGAAGGGCAGCTGTCGCCACAAAGGGACCAACCACCTTTACCAGGGACCACAGTGAGTAACTGAAGCATGTACCAGAACCACATTCTCACCGAATGGGCATGGTAGAGAATATGGAAAATTCAGGCGGTGATCAAGTCAGGGACCTAACCTGCGGAGGAGACGCTTGCAGAGCAGCCTTGTGAGTCAAGCCAGGGACCTCGCTGGTTAGCAGAGGTGAAGCTTGAGAAGTATCTGGAGTGCCACGCTAGGGACCCAGCAGGGAAGCGTGGGTGACGCTTGAGGGGATACCAATGCAAACCTTGGTGGAGCTCAAGGGATTCAGAGACAGTGAATCAGAGGGTCTAGTGAGAGACCGGGAGCTCAGTGTTGAAGAACTACAAGAGGCAGTTGTAGTGAAACTGAGAGGACTGTTAAGTTTGAGTTAGGAACTGTTAAAGACTGTTACCATAATAGACAGAATTCCTGCATGTGCAGATGGGGCACCTTTCCCTGAATGGCTGTCTTCCTATTGAAGTCTCAGAGTCTGTCAATTGAATCTATAACTACTTAAGGGTGTCCTGGCCCTAACCCTCTTTCCCCCAAAAATACAAAAGGGGCCATCAAAAGAAATAAAACCTCTTTTACATTAAAGAAGTGTCTGGCGCCCAATGGCTTTCACCATCTTTGCACCCACTATGCCTCACAACCCACTACATATTAAAGGATGTCAGCCATCTTTGGTCTTGGAGGTCCTCATTAGACTGGACTTGCTACATTTATATCCAAGGCTCATCTGACCCTGTAATAAGGGTCCACAGAAGAGGGTAAGAGGCATGGTGTTTGGGTGTCGGTGGTGGCTTTCTTCCCTTTCTACACGATCAAGAGTTTTACCCCATGATGTGCAGTTTATATTGATCTCTTTGAGGAATTTTTATCGTATGTGGTTCATATTGATTCCATGGAGGAATTTTTATATTTTAACCACTTGCCGACCAGCTGCCGTCATACTGCGTAGCTGTACGTCGGCTCCTTTAAGCGGTATAGCAGGCACCCGCTGCACTGCGGGGGTGCCGATGCTCACGATGACCGTCGGTCAAGCGCGATCGCGGGCACAAGAGGCAGAACAGGGATGTGTGTGTGTGTGTGTAAACACACACACACACACACACACACATCCCTGTTATGTGAGGAGAGGAGATGCAGTTCGTGAGTTCCTAATAGCTAGGAACCACAATCTGTCATCTCCTATAGTCAGTTCCCTCCCCCTACAGTCAGAACACACAGTCAGGGAACACAGTTAACCCCTTGATCGAGCCCTAGTGTCAACCCCTTCCCTGCCAGTGACATTTATACAGTAATCAGTGCATTTTTATAGCACTGATCTCTGTATAATTGTCAATCGTCCCAAAAATGTGTCACCAAGTGTCTCATGTGTCCGCCATAATATCGCAGTCTCAATAAAAATCGCAGATCGACATTACTGGTAAATAAAATAATAATGATAAAAATGCCATAAATCTATCCTCTATTTTGAGACGCTATAACTTTTGTGCAAACCAATCAATATACGCTTATTGCGATTTTTATTACCAAAAATATGTAGAAGAATACATATCGGCCTAAACTGAGAAAAAAATTTGCCTTTTTTAAAAAAAAATTGGGGATATTTATTATAGCAAAAAGTACAAAATATTGTGTTTTTTTTTCAAAATTGTCGCTCTTTTTTTGTTTATAGCGCAAAGAATTAAAACCGCAGAGATGATCAAATAGCACCAAAAGAAAGCTCTATTTGTGGGGAAAAAAGGACGTGAATTTTGTTTGGGTATAGCGTCATAAGACCGGGCAATTGTCAGTTAAAGTGACGCAGTGCCGTATCGCAAAAAATGGCCTGGTCTTTGAGCAGCCAAATCTTCCGGGGTAGTTAAGGACATTATTTTAAAGCACTGCATCTTCTTCCTTGAGCCTGTTTGAGTGCCCCCATAGAAAGAGTCTTGTTATTGAAGGCACATGGCAGGAGGGGGTAGCCAGAATCGCTGGAGACCCAAAAAGAAGAGAATCGGGCCGCTATGAGCAAAACCATTTCACAGAGCAGATGAATATAAAAAATAAATAAATTCTTCCTTCAGAATCACTTTAACAGAAGGGGTTTAAAAGGAGCCTACAAAGCCACCTAAAGAACCTTGAAAGTGATCCTGGCATCAGCTGTGGCCTGAACATTCAACTGGTAAAAATTAACAAATGTGTGAACAGAAGACCAACTGGCCTCCAATATGATCTTTCAGGGACAGCAAAGCTCTTTGACTGGACCTATACCCTGGACATATTGGAGATAGTTTCTCAAAATGAGTACTAGCCTTGTCCTGCTCTCATGGAACGTCTGGGGCATAAAGGGACAAGGTTAAACACCTATAACCTGATGTACCAATTTGGGCGATTATAATAATTATCTAGATCCTGTTCTTGACACATTGTTTGCTACCAACAGAAGTGATACTTCTGGACCTTGATCAATGGCCTTTGCTAGACTCATTAGTGAAAAAGGCCTACAAGACATGTAGAGGGAAAGAAATATCTATGAAGTGTTAATATTGCTATTCTGCTACTCACAGAGGCCTCTCCCACTTTGATATAGGACTAGGCAACTCTGCTATTTTTTTCTGTGATAGATGACTCCAAGTATGAACCTAAACATTTATTAGACCATTCACCCTTTTGGGTACGATTACATATTCTGGGTTAATTGTAACGATCCTTGTGGAAGATTAACTCTTTCTTGCAGCAGTTGTTCCCAGAAAATTATTAAATTTCTGAATAAAATTGTCAGCTATCCTAGAGGTGAACTTAAACACTGCTCCCTTAGCCATCATTTAGATACTTTTAAAGCTTATTTGAGAGGCTTATTTATAAAGGAGATTACCTTCATCAAACATAACTAAAGCCTAGGAAGACTCCCTGGTAAAAGAGACACAATCCGTGGAAGTGGCCTATATAAACAACCCCACTCCAGCTTCTAAGGGTAAATGGTTGGAGGCACAAAAACTGTATAGGCCCATGGCTCTTAGCACTGCCGAAAAAAAGGTTATTTTATAGCAAAAGTACTTTGAGGAGGGTGAAAAAATAGGCCACTTACTGGCAATGATTGCAAAGGCTCAACAACAACTGTCCTGTACTGTGGCTATCTTGGATAACCGAGGTACAATAAGCTATGCCCACTTAGAAATAAGCATAAAATCTGTGGAAGATTTGTTGTATCTTTACACCCCTAAGATTTCACCTGACGGCAATGAGTTCTCCCAGTTCTTAAACAGATGTTCTCTTCCCAAGGTTAGTGGGGCTGACCAGGCTATTCTTAATGCTCCAATCACGCTAGAGGAGATCTCATAAGCTCTAGCTGGCATGCTCAAATACAAATCGCTGGGCACAGATGGCTTGCTGGAAGAAATCTATAAAAGCTATGCCCAGGTACTTTTACCAGAACTATTAAAAAAAACTCAGTTGAAACAGGGAGCTTACCCCTTCTATGAGTGAGGCCATTATCATTGTTCTACAAAAGCCAGGTAAAGACAAACTTTTGCAGGACTCTTACAGACCCATCTCTCTGTTAAATACAGATGTTGAATTGCTGGCCCACATATTAGCTACTAGGTTAGCTGAGGTAATGCCCAAACTGGTGCATAAAGACCAATCAGGGTTTATATCCACAAGATCTATGGCCAATAATATCAGACATTCATTTCCGAATCTTCAAATTCCGGTGGTTAATCCAGGTAACAAAGCTATTCTCTCAATGGATGCTGCCAAGGCATTAGACAGTATTGAGTGGACATACTTGGGAGGTGCTAACACGCTTTGGTTTAGGTGATCAGTTTATCACATGGATCCATTATACTCTGTCCCTATAACTCACTTAAGGATTAACAGGGATTTATCTGATTCCTTCCCTTTAAAGAGGTACATGTCATTGGTGCTCCCGGTTGCTCCTGCTGTTTGCACTGGAGCCTCTGGCAGCCCTAATTAGAGAGTCCTCTAAAATTGTTGGCTTTTGTAGAGGTCCCCTTGAAGAAAAAATACCACTATACACGGATGATACTCTTCTATAACATCTGAATCCCTACAGGGCCCCATGTCATTAATCAATAGATTTGGTATATACTCTGGGTTTTCCATAAATCAGATCAAATCGCCATTGGATCCCATATGTCGACCCATACCTTTTTGTGTCCAACATATACAAATAGTCTCCTCTTTCAAATACTTAAGAGCAGTTGTTTCTCCTAACCCGCAAGAGTCTTTGGAGTTAAATCTTAAACCACTATTACAAAAATTGAAGACTGAAGTACAAAAGCTGGTGTAAATTACCCCTTTAAGTGGTGGGTAGAGTGAACTTGATTAAAATGGTGTGGGCTCCTCAATTGCTCTATATATTTCATAATTCCCCGATGTTGGATAGCTAGGACATGGTTCATACATATACACAATTTAGGACACTGATATGGAAAAAACAACAGTCCAGGATTAGACTGTCTACATTGCAATATAGTAAGGAACAAGGAAGGCTAGCGGTACAGAATCCAAAAATGTACTTCCTAGCTGCACAGTGGCAACACCTAACAGGATCGGACCTTGTAGATCAGTGGTTCTCAACCCTGTCCTCAAGTACCCCCAACAGGCCATGTTTTGGGAATTTCTCTTAGATAAAATAGCTGTCCAAAACAAGATATAAAGCACCTGTGCACGATAATGGAAAACCTGCAAACATGGCCTGTTGGAGGTACTTGAGGACAGGGTTGAGAACCACTGTAGTAGATAATACTGATCCCATCTGTAGATTAATCACACAACTATACCCAGATCTTACAGCACTGTCTCATCTGGAAATGGGAGGTCCCACGCTGCCTCTTAAAAGCCCAGCTGCAGACCTTTTGCAGAAACTCAAAACTTGCGTGGGAGTAGCTGGGTTTCTTGGATACACTCCAACAAACACAAATTTTTTTTAAATTATATATATATATATATATATATATATATATATATATATATATATATATATATATATATATATATAATATATATTTTATTTTTATTTTTTTTAAACAGGGTACATATCCAAGTGCCATACTAATAAATGTGTGTGTATAATATAATATATATATATATATATATATATATATATATATATATATATATATATATATATATATATATATATATATATATACACACACATACACACACTGCTCAAAAAAACTTAAGGAACACTTTTTAATCAGAGTATAGCATCAAGTCAATTAAACTCCTGGGATATTGATCTGATCAGTTAACTAGCAGAGGGGGTTGTTAATCAGTTTCAGCTGCTTTGGTGATAATGAAATTAACAAACAGGTGCACTAGATGGGCAACAATGAGACGACCTCCAAAACAGGAATGGCTTTACAGGTGGAGGCCACTGACATTTTTTCCCCTACTCTTTTCTGACTGTTCTCACTAGTTTTGCATTTGGCTAGGGTCAGTGTCATTACTGGTAGCATGAGGCAATGCCTGGACCCTATAGGAGGTAGTCCAACTCCTCCAGGATGGCACATCAATATGTGCCATTGCCAGAAGGTTTGCTGTGTTTCCCAGCACAGTCTCAAGAACATGGAGGAGATTCCAGGGGACAGGCAGTTACTTGAGAAGAGCAGTACAGAGCTGCAGAAGGTCTTTAACCCATCAGCAGGACTGGTATCTGCTCCTTTGTGCCAGGAGGAACAGGATGAGCCCCGCTAGAGCCCTACAAAATGACCTCCAGCAGGCCACTGGTGTGAATGTCTCTGACCAATCAGAAACAGACTTCATGAGGGTGGCCTGAGGTCCCAACATCCTCTAGTGGGCCCTGTACTCACTACCCGGCACCGTGGAGCTCGATTGGTATTTGCTATAAAACACCAGAATTGGCAGGTCCACCACTGGCGCCCTGTGCTTTTCACAGAGGAGAACAGGCTCACCCTGAGCACACGTGACAGATGTGAAATAGTCTGGAGAAGCTGCGGAGAACATTATGCTGCCTGTAACATCGTTTAGCATGATAAGTTTTGGTGGTGGGTCAGTGATGATCTTGGGAGATATATCCTTGGAGGGATGCAGACCCCTACAGGCTAGACAATGGCACCTTGACTGCCATTAGGTATCGGGATGAAATAATTGGACCCATTGTTAGACCCTACGCTGGTGCAGTGGGTCCTGGGTTGCTCCTGGTGCACGACAATGCCCGGCCTCATGTGGCGAGAGTATGCAGCCAGTTCCTGGAAGATGGAAGGAATTGAATGCCCCCCCCCATGCTCGCCTGACCTAAATCCAATAGAACACCTCTGGGACATTATGTTTCAGTCCATCCGACACTTCCAGGTTGCACCTCAGTCTGTTCAGGAGCTGTGATGCCCTGGTCCAAATCTGGGAGAAAATACCCCAGGACACCATCTGTCGTCTCATTAGGAGCATTCTCTGACGTTGTCAGATGTGCATACAAGCACGTGGGTGCCATACAAACTACAGAGTAACATTTTGAGTTGCTGTAATGACATTTCAGCAATATGGACTAGCCTGCTGCATCATTTTTGTACTTTGATTTTCGGGGTGTCTTTGAATTCAGCCCTCTGTAGGTTGATCATTTTCATTTCCATCAAACGATATGGCATCCTTTCGTTCTTAACACATTACCCAGTCCATATATCAGTATAGATATCCAGCATGATATTTTTCCCCATTGAGATCTGATGTGTTTTCAAAGTGTTCAATTGCTTGGTAACACAAATTGCTAATGTGGCCACGCACCTTTTGAACGCAGCCAAAAGATATTGGAAACAAAGCTGCTGTCCCACTAAAAGATTGGCAGAGAGAAGTGGAGGTCATGGAGGTAGAGGTGGGTCTATATCAGTAAACATAGAGAGCAACAGTTCCTTGACATCTGGTCCAGTTAGATGTGTTACTCATTAGAGATTTACAAACTCGTTTAACCATATCTATCCCAATGGTACCTCACGTCTGGTCACGAATATGTTCTATAACACCGACGCAGGCATTAATCTCCTTTTTAGACCCTTATTACTGCATTTTAGATCACTTATTCTATTGTGAACTTTACATCAGTTTATGGCAGGCACAGTGAACTCCAAGTGTCAAAGACAGATGTCTAGTATAGACATGATTTGTCTGACTGGTTAGCGGCCCAGCCTCCCATCCTGGATACAGGACCTTGTTATTATGTAGTCCTAGATATGCTTATTTGGAGAAATGGGTGTTAACCACAGTGTTGTATACAGACAAGCCTTACCCGTTCATATTTGCATGTACTGTTGTAACATTAACATTAAGCGTTTATCACACTCAGTAACTGCCCTCTCATGGTCGTGGTCTGCTCTTTTGTCTTTATTTATAGACCCTTTGGTACAGTTTTATATTTCGCTTTGTTAATAAAGCATTGATTATACAAAAAAAAAATACTTTTCCAAATGGCAAAGGCAAACGACTACCAACCCTTCTAAAATGATAGCGCTGGTAATGGAGTTCAGCTTTATAATTGTCTATGTTAAAATATTGGCATGCATATTATAGATTTAGCAATTAGCCCTGGATATAAGCAAGATGAAATTTGTGATTTAAATGGTTCTGTAGTTACAGCTCTCAGTGCAGTATAGAATTCACTAAGCATTACAACTTCACTAAAGTTACAGCAGTGCCAGCTGCAGACAAAAAGACAGTACTACACACCCATATAATTAGAAAATATTAACATTTTAGTAGCTTAGCTGCCAAACCCCTATTTTTAACACATACCTTTTCAGATGTCTTCTGGAAGTCATCTGGCACACAAGGCCAGCCTTCAGGAATGGGCAATCCTCGATGCAGCGAGCAGTTCTGATGTTTGCTTATGACATCAGTGCAGTTCTCTGCAGCATTGTGTTATTCAAAACACGTGGCTTACAAACCTAGCCCAGACACAACCAGGCACCTTGTTATTTGAGACCTGGTGGAATGTCTGCACATGTGTCAAATCAAGGGCGCATCATCAGGGGTTCAACTGTGCAAATGAAGAGGAGACAGCAGACTCCCAATTATGGGAGTTATAAGATAGCGACATGAAAAGGCATGGGTGAGGCTTCGCTTAGACCCCATACACACTACAACTTTTGTTGTTTGATTTCCTTTAGATTTACCAAAACCATGTAATGCAAGGGCCTGCCTGATTGCATACCAATTGAAACCCTTAAGGTTTGACCCTTATATTATACGGTTTTGGTAAATCTAAAGGAAAAAAGCTACAGAAAATTCTATCCATTTGCACAGGTGTTGTACCACTCTGTGAATCCCAGTGGCATTATTCTACAAATTTTTGCTGCTGGGACGGATATTGGCCTCCAATTCTGTACACTGCAATGACATCCTGTCTGAATCCGCAACTATTTGTGCCCGTTTGCAAAAAGTTGAGTTGGATGCTGAAACCAGTGTTGAAGCGGTTGTAAACCGAGGCATTTAAAAAAAAAAAAAAATAAATAAAAAAATAAAAAAATTCCCTGCAAGGCAATGGCATACTAGCACATTATGAAACACTTTAGAACAAAACCCTCAAGTGGTGCACTGTCACCACTGGCGGGGCTTCTACCTTCCCCCATCTTCCTTCTGGGTTCACGGGCTCTGGCTGTGTGAGTGGCCAGGGCTGCGATGATGTCACTCCCGCGCATGGGAGCCCTCAACTGTGGCATGGCGCTCTGAAGGTCCAGCGCGGTATGCTGGACCTTCAGAGCACATGCACTGGTGATGTCACTGGCTGCAAATAGTGTGAATATCTCCTAAATAGTGCAAGTTAAGGAGATATTCACTGTACCTACAGGTTAGCCTCATTATAGGCTAACCTGTAGGTACAAGTCAAAAATATGGCTTTACTACCACTTTAAGACCGAGTTCTGCTCTGGTGCAAGGGCCACCATCCCTCTTAGGCCAAGTGTTTGAACCTTCAGCAGAGCAAATGTACACCTGCTGTTTAGAGTTGGCTCCCTTTCTAATAGTTAAAAGTGAGGCTAGTCCCCTGTGCGGTACTCACAGAATAGAGTGTGGGTATAGGGTAAGTGCATGCAGTAGTAGTGTAGAACGTCCTGCCACAAATCCTTGTAGCAAAATGGCAGCAGGAAGCATCCGAGTACCTTACAAGGGCTCTAGGCAGAAGTGGAATTAAAGAGGAACTGCAGTCTGCTCACAATTTGTTATAAAAACATCTTTGCCATTCTGAAGCTTCCCTTCAACCACTTTGCATATTATTTTATACAGGAAAATATATATATAAATAAATTCAGCGCTGACTGATCAAACGGACACCAAAAAATAATAAATGCAAGCAGACACTAAGGCTAATTCAACAACACCTCAATGACATAAAAACAGGAAAATAGTGCTGCGCAAATATAGGAGTCCTTAGAAGTCATAAATTAGATGTGAGGAATAAATAATATGGAAGACCGGTGTTCTGCCGAGAAAGTTCCGCTCGGCATATAAGTTCCCCCCTCTACTGCGCCTGCGCAGTAGGTATCGGCGGAAATAGCCAAAAGCAGAACAGCTGAAAATCAGCTGTACACAGCGCCTGGAAGAGGGCCCCTCGCGGGCTCGCTTCGCTCGCCACGCTTCGGGCACGGCCTCGCTGCGCTCGGCACTTTTAGATTCTCCCTCTAGGTCCACTTGGATGGTGGGGAAGGAACCTGGACCCAGAGCGCAGGCGCCGTGTACAGCTGATTGAAGCATTTGAGCTTCGGCGGCTGAGAGTAGTATGTACTGCGCAGGCGCTGCGCCTGCGCAGTACAGGGGGGGAACTTATCCGCCGAGGGAACATTCTCGGCAAGACACCGGAACCACCAGTGGACACTCCGGGTAACAGAAAACAACTATTTGGTGACTGTGATCCCTCCACCGGACATGGATGGCCCCTCACCTTAATTATTCGACCTGAAACAGGTCACATATCATGGACAGCATACACTGAAAGATTGCACTCACAGAAACCGGCACTCAGCTCCGAGTGCCGGCTAGGAAGCTTGCGATCGTATCAACCAATGTCCGCGGGTGACGTCATACGCTCCTAACCCCGAGTGCCGGTTTCTGTGAGTGCAGTCTTTCACTTTCTTTATTTAATAAAATTGCTACGGAGAGCACTATGGTTTTTGCTTTTTGTGTTACATATGCATCATTCGTTCCCACTTGTTGAATGCTGAAATGTGGAGGCTATACCATCATCACCTGGATTTATCCACCCAGTGTATGCTGTCCATGATATGTGACCTGTTTCAGGACGAATAATTAAGGTGAGGGGCCATCCATGTCCAGTGGAGGGATCACAGTCACCAAATAGTTGTTTTCGGTTACCCGGAGTGTCCACTGGTGGTTCCGGTCTTGCATATTTATTCCTCACATCTGATTTATGACTTCTAAGGACTCATATTTGCGCAGCACTATTTTCCTGTTTTTATATTATTTTATACAGTCATGGCCAAAATTGTTGGCACCCCAGACATTTTTTCCCCAGAAAATCAAGTATTTCTCACAGAAAAGTATTGCAGTAACACATATTATGCCATACACATGTTTATTTATTCCCTTTGTGTGTATTGGAACAAAACAAAACAAAAAAAAAAAAGGAAAAAAAGCAAATTGGACATAATGTCACAAAATTCCAAAAATGGGGTGGTCAAAATTCTTGGCACCCTTTCAAAATGGTGGATAAATAAGATTGTTTCAAGCATGTGATGCTCCTTTAAAATTACCTGGGGCAAGTAACAGGTGTGGGCAATATAAAAATCACACCTGAAAAGCAGATAAAAAAGGAGAGTAGGTCACTTAGTCTTTGCATTGTGTGTCTGTGTGTGCCACACTAAAGCAGGCCATACAGTGTCAAATTTTGAACAAATTTATTTTTTTTTGTGATCCGATGATACCACCATTGATTTTCAAAATTCGGCCGACCAAGCCTTCAATTTCACCGCATGTTGCTACAGAAAAGAGTTTGTGGCCGGGAATCTTCTTTTCTCGCCAAAAATGTTCTTTTATTACATTTCTTGCACGATTCTCCCATCATTGATTCGTTTTTCAAAAAATTTCCAACATGTCTGATTCCTCAAATTTGATTGCCGCACAAAAATCAGCCATTGCTGCAGCCCACTAATGGTGCGAAATTCATACGAAAATTCTTTGATATGATTTTCGAAAGAAAAATCTTTCGAAATTCGAACCGTGTATGGCCGGCCTTAGCATGGACAACAGAAAGAGGAGAAGAGAACTGTCTGAAGACTTGAGAACCAAAATTGTGGAAAAATATCAACAATCTCAAGATCTAGATTTGCCTTTGTCCACAGTGCGCAACATTATCAAAAAGTTTGCAACCCATGGCACTGAAGCCAATCTCTCTGGGCGTGGACGGAAGAGAAAAATTGATCAAAGGTTGCAACGCAGGATAGTCCAGATGGTGGATAAGCAGCGTCAAACAAGTTCCAAAGAAATTCAAGCTGTCCTGCAGGCTCAGGGAGCATCAATGTCAGCGTAAACTATCTGTCGACATTTAAATGAAATGTTATGGCAGGAGACCCAGGAGGACCCCACTGCTGACTCAGACATAAAAAAGCAAGACTACA
This sequence comes from Aquarana catesbeiana, assembly GCF_042186555.1. Classification (NCBI taxonomy): domain Eukaryota; kingdom Metazoa; phylum Chordata; class Amphibia; order Anura; family Ranidae; genus Aquarana; species Aquarana catesbeiana. The sequence continues at coordinate 117,113,071 of NC_133325.1, forward strand.
GTTTGCCAAAATGTACTTGTGTAAGCCAAAATCCTTCTGGGGAAAACATCTTGTGGACAGATGAGACCAAGATAGAGCTTTTTGGTAAAGCACATAATTCTACTGTTTACCGAAAATGGAATGAAGCCTACAAAGAAAAGAACACAGTACCCACAGTGAAATATGGTGGAGGTTCAATGATGTTTTGCTGCCTCTGGCACTGGGTGCCTTGAATGTGCGCAAGGCATCATGAAATCTGATAATTACCAAAGGATTTTGGGTCTCACTGTAGAGCCCAGTGTCAGAAAGCTAGGTTTGCATCCGAGATCTTGGGTCTTCCAGCAGGACAATGACGCCAAACATACATCAAAAAGCACCCAGAAATGGATGGCAACAAAGCGCTGGAGAGTTCTAAAGTGGCCTGCAATGAGTCCAGATTTAAATCCCATTGAACACCTGTGGAGAGATCTTAAAATTGCTGTTGGGAAAAGGTGCCCTTCCACTGCAGAGTGCATGAGCATCATGGGAAATGTAGTTCCAAAATATCTGGAGTGCCAAGGTTCGCCATCACTGGCCTAGGCGAATGACCAGACAAAAAAAAAACAAAAAAACAGGAAGTGGGCTGTATAAGGTATTTACTGACAGAAAAAAAAAAGTTTTACTATCCAAAGGTAAAACAAGGGCAGATTTAATAGATGGAAAGATGAAAAAAAAATGACTGAAGGTCCACTTTAACCCCTGAAGATTTTACCCGCTTCCTGGCCAGAGATACAGGTGCTAGTTGTCAATCACCAACCCGCAGTGGCGGGGGGGGGCACTGTACCCCCAACACCTTGTACAGCATTGGAAACAGTATTTGGTTCTACCACTTTGCTGCAGCTGCAATCGTTACTCGCAGACGCTGCAAAGATCCACCCAGATTCTGTGATGGGGGGATCTGGTGTCAGTCTGCTAGGGGGCGGGTACTGGTTTCCGGGGGAAGGAGGACTGTAATTGGCCACTGAACAGGCCAATCACAGTCCTGCTAGCCCTGTCCACCATGATGAGGAAGATGGCTCACTTGTCTGCAATGAAGGGATCTCATTGTGACTGAAAAACCAGCAGTCAGGTCAAAATTAATGCAAATACTAATGAGCTTCTCGGAAATTTGTTAGAATAGTCAGAGCCCAGTGTATTTTCATTCGCGGTTGCTGCTGCTCTGCTACCACATTGGCCTTTTTAATTTTGGGGGGAACACATGGAAAAACTCTGCCACATACTTGGCTGGGGCAGATAAGGAGGGAAAAAGCAGTGGTGCAGATGACAAATGAGGCACAGTGGTGGGGCAGGTGGGAAAGGGGGGGGCACAGTGGTGGGGCAGATGAGAAAAGAGGTACAACAGTGGGGCACATGAGAGGAGGGGGGGTGGGGTCACAGTAGTGGGGCAAAGCAGTGAGAAAGATAAGAGGTACAGTGGTGGGACAGATGAGAAGTTTGGGCGCACAGTCGGGGGGGTGAGAAAAAGGGGTACAGTTGGTGGGGCAGATGTGACTGTTTAGGAATCAGGGTTGAACTGAGAGGTGAAGGTACAGGAATTGGGGTGATCAGCAGTGTAACGGTGCAGGAATTAGGGCAGTCTAAAGTGGGAATTTGCAGGAAGCGGGGGTGAACGGAGGTCTAAAAAGGTGCAGAAACTGGAGTGATCTGAGGTGTGAAGGTGCAGGAATTGGGGTAATAGATAATAGACAAAGGTCTCTAGACACCTCCCAGCAGGAGGGGCTGCCTGCTAATCATCCCTCTGTTTCAACTGTAGTTTGAATATACAAGTGTTGAATTTCCATTGGTTCTTTATTGTCCCCTACCCCCTCTATGACAATGCTAAGGGGAGTGTCCCTAACTGTTGAAGTGTATGTTTTGTACTTCATAAACTGCATGTTTAACCCTCAACACCTGTGGGGCTTGTCTCACGATTGAAGGGTTAAGGGCTGGTTATGGTGAGTTTGGGCGCCAGGAGACACAGGTCTGGTGGAGGTTCCTATACGGAGTATTCAAGATCCTTCACATACCACATTTGGGCTGCCACACAGTAAGGCCAATAGTAAAGGACCTAGGATAGAGGAAATGCAAAGAGTGGCTCATCTTATAAGTAATGCCACAGAGACAAGCATGCATCTCACACAGAGCTGCCCGCCCCCCCAAAAAAATACAATAGGAACTGTACAATAAGATATTGTATTAAGAATAGTCAGCCTAATTTAATTAGGATCAATAAATTGTGCCAGACCAGCCATAAACAGATTATACAACTAGGTTGACCCTATTCTGGAAGGAAATCTATTTAAGGACTCTATCCAGTCCTAAAATGTAAAGGAGAGTGAGAAAGGCGCCATCCTAAAATATTATCAAAGAAAAAACCTCCTTAGTGATTAACTGTGAACAAGGAGAAAATACTTGACTTGTGCCATGTATCATAGAAGGTGAAAAATAAGAAGTCAAAAATAAAATGAATAGTCAAAAGTAAAACATATGTAATAACACGTGACATGCAGCTGTGATGATAATTACATAAACCTTAAAATAGTGTTATTGTAATCACACATAAATAATGTACTGAGTGATAATTAAACAATCCTTATAAAATGGTGTTATTGTAATCACTCTTTAATAATATACTGGTTAAACCAGCTGTGATTCATGCTCAGTGCACCATAGGTGAAGATCAACAGTCTGTGAATTCCTTGGTGTTTCCCTTTAAGACAAGGCAGGCATATTCAATTTGTATCTGCTACTATTTTTATGGTGACCGGGTGCTTGTGTCTCGCGCTGTGATCGTGCAGACACTCACCAGCTTCCTTATCCCCTGCAGGGGTAATGTGCAGTCACAGTGTGTGTCACTGCGGCAGTCCTTGGCATGTTCAGGATCTGCCCATAAGGTGAGATGAATCAATCTTCCTTTACTTCCTGGAACTCTGCATATAACTCAAGAATCTGCCTCCTGGAATATGTGAAAGGAACTTCCTAGGATGCATCTAGGAGGTCACAATTATATAACCAGGCCAATGGTCCACTACTGTAAAATTACTTTACTGGTTCACACCGTTTCGGTCATTCATATTATAGATCACAACTAGCCTGTTACTCTGAAAGTGAAAAGCAATCTCATCTCACCTGCATTGCAAAATATAGACTTGCAGGAAGTGTTAACCAGCCACCACCACATAGCCAATGTATCATGTATAAAGCTAAATAGCAATATCTGAGACACAGCACCTTCAGTTATTTGCAATGGAGAAAATGTTAAAATGATGTAACGATTATAAAACACACACATGGTCCTGTAGCACACACCTGACATAAACCGAGAACCCCTTGTACTAGGAGGTTGCATACAGACCAGTTCAAGAAAACCTGCACAACCACATTTACGGTTTTCCTATATCAGCCCAGTAAAATTTACTGGGTTACTAAGCCATTATTGCTCTTCCTTACTGATGGAATTTTATGAACCAAAAATCGCACACAAAATTATTTCTTGTATTCTTTATTAAAAATACTGCTGTACACATGAAAACTGTAGGAGAAAAAAAAACAAACAAAAAAACATGGGTAACATTGGGGCGGGGGGGGGGGAGGAAGAGGACACTAGAACTTAACATATAGGTGCATTATAAAGTCCTTGACAATACAGGATGCACTCCAGGGCATAAATTTGTACCCTCGTGTAATATTTACAAGGCAAAAGAAAAAAAATTACAAATATACAAAATGTAAAAACAAAAAACTCGCATGATTTTTTTCTGTGCTTTATCTCTGAAAAAGGATGCGGCCATCATCCCTTGTATGATAACATTTCATTGTCTGGGTGTCTTTACACAATTTGCCTCCAGGTTTAGCACAATTTGGGAGGATACGTTATCTTGGAAAAATAGATTGCACCCATAAAAACCGACACCCCTTCCCCTACAGAAAAAAAAAAAACCCAACAAAAACACCACTTGTGGGAAAATCAAGACTTTTTGCTGTAAAGTCCTGAAAATTTGACTGCAACATAAAGGTGCAAGCATTAACCACCTGAATTTTTTTTTTTTTTTTTTTTTAATTTGTACTTTATACTAAATCCTGATATATGTGTAATTGCCTAAAAAGTTAGAAGAAAAAAAAATAAAAAAAAAGACCCCTCACAGAATTTAAAGGAGTTATTCTAAAACATAGTAAGCAAATGCTGGTTTATTACCATTGAAAAGCCCTGTTAACTAGTTTTGGTCCCACAAGTAAAAACACAAGAGAAGCAACCAAATAGCTAAGAATTCTTGTATACTACGCCACTGGAGCTTGTAACGGTATATTGTTTCCAATTATTCCAGTATCCACTTGTATTCGGGGGAAAAAAAAAAGAAGAAGAAGAAAAAGTTCTGTTTGTACACTTTCCTTATCCCTGCTATTCCCAAAACAAAAATGCAGTCTGCTTATAAATTAAGCATATTTTTCTAGAATACAAGTATTTGTTTTGTACAAAAATTGCAATATGATTTGTCAAAAACATATAAAAAGACAGCTGCTTTTGTTATCTCATACAGAAGCTAAGGATAAAAGACAGTTCTTAAACTCCCCAATGGTGATTATTTCAGTCCTTTCTAAATAAAAGCATTGTGGTATTTTGTAACAATTTTTCTCACGATGGCAATTAAGGTTTTTGGAGAAAAAAAAAAAAAAAAAAAAAAAAAAACAGGACATGAATTTAGTTCCATACTTAAAGACTGACAGCACCCAGATTATCTGTAATCTTTCTATTAGAATGAAGACCCTTCCACATTCTCCAGCGTTTGTCGCCCAGTTCTCATACTCCTCTCCAATGCAGGTCCCTGATGGGTACACCTTAAAGCTTAAAACAAAGTACTGTGGAGAAATTATGGACACATTTATGAACCTGTTAAAACTCCAGTCAGCTGTTAGACTGTAACAGCCAAGTCTTTGAGATTGTTTGGGAGCATCAGTGTTGCATTCAGTCATCTTCTGGCATAGCACAAGATATTAAAATATATGTATTTATAGATTCAGTGCTAAGAGGTTACATAGTTATGCCTCTTCTACCAAGAAATAAATCCTATATATTTGGCAGTCTTTAATTTTTTTTTTCTTTTTTTTTTACACTATAAATTCACTCTGTGCCACAGCTTTCAAGATGGAGAAAAAAGGGAATCCTTTAGGACCATTCATCTGGGAATGCCAACAAAAATTTCTAAACCAGATACCAAGCTGTAATATCCCCTTGTGTTCACAAGGAGGACCTGTCACCAGAAGAACATTGCATCATTCATTAACAGTGTCTCTGCATCCAGTGTAACACTAGTAAAGCTGTGGTTCTGACAACAAAACATTTACGGTGATGTATTCCTGAAACATTGTGGCTATCAGAGCAACAGAACATACAAAAACAATTGCATAAATGTGTAGGACAAGCAGGAGAACTATGTACATCATCTTGCAAAAGGCGCTGGTTGTGTTTCTAGAGATAAGACAAAATGCAGCTCCTTGAAGGTGTTTCGATGGTGCTTGGTGTTAAATGCAGATTATGCTTCGACGCCCAGATCAGTCTCTTAAAGGATAATGAGGCTTGCGCAGCATAATTCTACAAAAGGGCTTGTGGAATTGTTGCACCACCTGGTCCATTTATGATATGGACACAAAAAACAAAGCATATTTCACTATATGAGTGAAGATCATACTGTGCCCCTGAATTTAGGTTTGTAAAAACAGAGAAAAAACAAAAATTAAAAAAAAAAAAAAAAATATAAACAGCTTTTCCCTTCAATGTCAGAGTCTTCAAAAAAAAAAAAAAAAAAAAAAAAAAAAAAGTAGTGCATACAAGTGGAAAACAAAAAAATAAAAAATAGCAACGTCATGCACCTGATGCTGTTCCTGGGTTTAAAAAAAAACATCTTCACAGATAAAGCCTCCGTTGGCAGCTGTAGCGCATGGTTAACTCAAACAAACTTCTTTTCAAGTAACAGTGTACCTGACTGAAGTGCAAGCAGCTTTTGCTCATCTCCTGTTTGATTCCCAATAGTGAAATGAGATGACGAGGACAATTCAGCTGTAGTGCAATTTGCTATTGGTTTAGTTCCTCAATGTTCTGCATGCGTTAGGCGAGTACTACAACTGTCCATTTGCGGCTGCCACCAGTTCCTGAAACGTATTTTCAAAGCAGCGTTTTAGATCACTGTAAGTTACCACAAGTGCGCTCTTCTCATCCCTGGAAATGAGACTTATTTTTTCCGGCACGCCAGCATCCAACTAAAAAAAAAAAAAAAAAAAAAAAATAAAAAAGGTGGGGGAATGCTATAATTTGCATTCTGACAGCAAAATAACCACAAGATCGTATACATCTAGCCACAGAAGCCAAAATGCATGCCTTTACCTTATTAAGACAAGATACAATATGACTAAGGTCAATCCAGGGAGTCCCTGCTTCTGTCACCTGATGGAAAATATGATCCCTAAAGAGTTTCAGCAAGTATCTGTCCCCGGTTTCTGACCATGCTGGATCTTTCTGAAATCTGTAAGAAACAAATGATTGAGAAAAAAACCCCACACAAAGAAACAGGAAGTGCTGTTATTAAGGACAAATATTTAACATGTTATCTATACATTGATAAAATTATAATTTTAAGGAGAGCTGTGGGCAGGCTATAGGCAAATATTTACAGACTTTTAAACAGCAGTAAACAAGCTTTAAAAACAACCTCTTGCTGACCTCCAGCTAAAGAGCTGTAGAGCTATTCATCATTGAAAGCTTAGGAGATACTTTCATATTCAGCAGCTCAGCAACTCCCATCTGCAGTGAGTTGGTAGACCGCCAGCCTTCTAATTTGTATTGTAAACATAGAACAGGTGCACAGGATGAAGTGGAGAGCAAAGTGGCCAACCACTTCTTGAGAACTTCATTGCACCTATTGTAAATTAAGGAGGAATTTCCTCACAGTACCTACAGCTACACAAGTCAGTGACTGATGTCCAGAGCCTGGCCACAGTTCCACTTTGAGATTGAGGCTGGGTTTACATTGTTGCGAATTTGATGCAGGGTTCTTCGCACAGCAGGAGATTGTGACCGGCTTTCTATGGTGCCAGTTCACACATCTCCACAGCGGCTCCAGTGCAAATTGCACAAAATTCGGGCTGAAATAGTGAATGGCGAAGCAGCGGACTCCTGCTATGAGCCACTGCGTTCTCCAGTGTGAACCCAGCCTTAAAGTCCAGTGAATGGTGAGATCTTTATGATCCTGGCTCTGCCTTTGGCACATGTTACAGACATGCCAAGCAAGAAGTCTCACAGCATTGGAGCGCTTTTTAATATTGGGTAAGTGTAAAGAACTAGCCTAAAATTTGCAGAGATCCTGCCACCTAGAATTGAATAAAATCAACCAGCCATAATGCATTAAAAATGTAATCCCTTTTGGGTGGACTGATGATTAAATTTTAATCACACATTTAAAGTCTAAGTCCCCATACACACTATTGGATTTTCTGCAGATTTTTTGTCTTTAGATTTACCAAAAACATAATATGAGGTCAAACCTTAAGAGTTTCAACTTGTATGCAATCAGGCAGGTCCTTGCACTACATGGTTTTGGTAAATCTGAAGAAAAAAGGGGATACTAGATAGTAACCAAAAATTCGGACTTTACAGGCATGGAAACAATGGAGAAGGTAAAACTATTATTGAAATAAAAAAAAAAAAAAAAAATTCAATAATTTTTGATTCAATAATAGTTTAACCTTCTCCATTGTTTCCATGCCTATAAAGTCCAAATTTTTGGTTACCATCTAGCATCCCCTTTTTTCTCATGTTTACTGGTGTGGCGACCTGAGTGCTTCTCCTTTTCCTATTATGGTAAATCTGAAGACAAAAATCTGCAGAAAATCTAATAGTGTATGGGGCTTAAGGCATTTGTGGCCAAGTCAGTCAACTAGGCAGCAACAGGCTGAGCACAGTACAGGATTCAAGGTACCTATAAATGTGAAATCACACTCTGCACGGACATAAGTTTCATCACATGATCTGGCAGAGTTTGAAAAGCTAGTTTTTCATGCTACTTATCCTCCTGGAAAAGTCAACTTAAAAAAAAAAAAAAAAAAAAAAAAAAAAAACTGGGTCCCATCTTCCTCTCCATTAACAAAGTTGAACTCAAGTCTCCTCTGCCTGATGTGCAGACACAGCCACATTTTAACCCCTTCTCGCCGACCGTACGCACATCTGCGTACTCGGCTTTCGGGGGTTATACCGGGATGATGCCCGCTGCTGCAGGCATCATCCTGGTACCGTTTCGAGCGGGCGATCGGCTATCCGTATATAACAACCGATGTGGCTAAAAGCCGCTCGGCTGTTATACCGGAGGAGCGGGAGGGGACACACCCCCCCCCCTCCCGCCGCTCTTACCGGGCCTCCCGTGCAATCGGGAGGCCCGGTGTCCAATCGGCTGCCTCCGGCGGCTGTGGGCGGCTTCGTTCCAGCCTTCTCAATGTAAACGCGGAAGCGACGTCATGACGTCACTTCCCGTTTACTTGGCTGCCAATGGCGCCGAATTTAAAAAAAATACACAGTATTCAGAATCGCCGTTTTCGGCGATCTGAATACTTTGAAGTGCAGAGGAGGGATCGGGGGTCTTTCAGACCCCCGATCCCTCCATAAAGAGTACCTGTCACCACGGATGTTTACATTCCTTGTGACAGCAATAAAAGTAAAAAAAAAATTTTTTTTTTTTTTTTTTTTAAACACAATTTATAAGTATAAAAATAAATAAAATTTGAAAAAAAAAACATTTTTAAAGCGCCCCCATCCCCGCGAGCTCGCGCAGCGAAGAAACCGCATACGGAAGTCGCGCCCGCATATGTAAACGGTGTTCAAATCACATGTGAGGTATCGCCGCGATCGTCAGAGCGAGAGCAATAATTCTAGCCCTAGACCTCCTCTGTAACTCTAACCTGGTAACCGTAAAAAAATAAAATTTAAAGCGTCGCCTATGGAAATTCATAGCTACCATAGTTTGTCACCATTCCACGAGTGCGTGCAATTATAAAGCATGACATGTTTGGCATCTATTTACTCAGCGTAACATCTTTCACATTATACAAAAAAATTGTGGTAACTTTACTGTTTGGATTTAAAATTTGTGGAAGTGTCCCTTTTCCAAAAATTTGCGTTTAAAACACCGCTGCACAAATACTGTGTGATATAAAATATTGCAACAATCTCATATATATATATATATATATATATATATATATATATATATATATATATATATATATATATATATATATATATATATATATATATATATATATATATATATATATATATATATATATATATATATATATATTTTTGGGAGTTCTAAGTAATTTTCTAGCAAAAAAATATGGATTTTAACTTTTAAACACCAATTTTCAAAAATAGGCTTAGTCATGAAAGGGTTATAGTCTATAGCCAACTTTAGTAAAGTTAAAATGTAAACTATACTAAGTTCCTTAAAAAAAGGTAACCAAAAAGATGTACAGTCACAACATTTTAATGCTCAACTGAAAAGAAATAGACTCTCAAGACACTTTATGAATGTGCACAATGACTTACTCTGGTCTCTCATTTATTGTTCCCAACTTTGCCAAGAGCCTGAATAAGCGCCCATTTTGAACCTCCTGGAGAAAAAGTAAGGGTTAATTATGCAAACAGGGGAGGTATTTAGTCTCGTCAATGTATATTCAGCTAGCATGCTGGCTGTCCCAAGTCACAGAAAAGTTAGTGATGCAGACTAACCACTTTCATCCTCTAGTCCGGCAGCAATGAGATTTACAAGTGTGGCAAACTTCAATCCCTGTGGGCAGGCTGGTTGTACAGAAGTTGACCTACAGACCAGCTTCTATACAACCAGCCTGTTGGTTCAGCATGATCAGTGCTGCCGGCTATAGCATACAGCACTGGTCAGTGTATTCTGATGGTGGGAAAGCCTCTCTGGTGTCAGAACAGACTCAACGGGGAGTATTTTCTCAGCCACACTGAACGTGTGGATGGGGAAAAGCTGAGTTAGACTTACCAGTAACTCCTTTTCTGAGAGTCCTCCAGAACAGCTCATGAGACCTAGGGCTCCTCCTACCAGGATAGGAAACACGTTACCCCCACCAGATAAAAGCGCGGTTCTCCAGGCCCCATGTCAGTCTTCTCAAGAACCGTAGGACCCTGCAAAACATATGCATAATACACAACTTCAGACAAAACCGGGTGGGAATCCGGCTGTCCTGGAAGACTCTCAGAAAAGGAGTTAACGGTAAGTCTAACTCAGCTTTTCTCCAAGCATCTCCCAGGACAGCCCATGAGACTATGAGCCAGAACTTACCAGTCTAGGGAGGGACAACTGCCTGAAGCACCTTACGACCAAACACCTGCTCCTGAGTAGATAGGAGATCCAGGCGATAATGTTTAATGAAGGTCGAGTAACTGGACCATGTGGCAGACCTGCAAATTTGTTCCGGTGAGGCACCATCCCTCAGCCCAAGACGTAGACAAGGGTCTAGTTGAGTGCGCAGTAATAAAAGGTGTAGGAACCTCCCTAATTTTGTAAGCTTCAGAGATGGCTTGCTTTATCCATCTAGCCAATGTGGCTATGGATGCACTATTCCCCTTGTGAACTCCAGAAAAGAGGACAAAAAAGGCATCAGTTTTCCTAAAGGTCTTGGGGACCTCAAGATAGACTAAGAATACTTCTTACGTCTAAAAAACTAAAATTCTTTCTAGGTCACCCTGTGGCAAACTACAAAAGGTTGGCAGTACAATGTCCTGAGATCGGTGGAACGTACTTGCCACCTTCGGCAAAAAACCTGGACCGGTTCGTAAAACAACTCGATCCTCAAAAATCGTGAGAAAGGGCTCTCTTACTGATAGGGCCTGCAACTCGCTTACCCTACGAGCTGAGGTAACAGCTATAAGAAACTGTTTTTTAATGTAAGTAACTTAACTGAAATACTTTCAAGAGGCTCAAAAGGAAATTCAACCAGAGTTTGAAGTACTAGGGACAGGTCCCAAGTTGGACAACTTCTCACCACCACTGGTCTGGCCCTAGAGATAGATTTGAAAAATCTGGCTATAGTGGGATTTTCCATGAGAGAAAACTGGAACACACTAATAGCTGCCGCCTGTACCTTTAAGGTACTAACTGAAAGACCTTTGTCGACACCCTCTTAGAAAAGTTCCAAAATAGACGGAATACCATGAGTTAATCTTTGATTTTCTGATAACCATGAGTTAAACCTTTTCCAAACTTTGGCATATATGGCTCTAGTGACTGGCTTCCTACAATTTACAAGAGTCTTGACTACCTTGTCAGAGAACCCCTGGGCACTCAGTATCTTTTCTTCAGATACCAAGCCGGTAAGTTTAAGGAAACCACCTGAGGGTGTGATACTGGACCCTGAAATAATAATAAGTCTTCTATTTTCGGAAGACTCCGCGGAGGCTCCGAGACCAGAGACTGTAGCAGGGAAAAAAAAAAAGGCCTCTTGGGCCAAAATGGGGCAATTAGAATGAGATCCGTCTCCTCTAGCAGAAACTTCCGGAGGACTTCTGGAATCAGTCTGATTGGCGGGAAGGCATAACATAGGCCTAGAGGCCACGGGTTTGCCAGAGTATCGATCCCCAAGGCTTGGTCTGCCGGGTTCATGGAAAAGAATCTCCATCTTGCGGTTGTTCCGGTTCGCAAACAAATCCGCTACTGGATAACCCCATCTCTTGGCGAGGTCTGCAAAGACTTCGGGATGAAGGGACCAGTTGTCTCGGTCTACTCGGTGACGGCTGAGATAATCTGCCAGACAACTGTGTGCCCCCTTCAGGTGCACAGCTAAAATTGAGGCTAGATTCCCTTCTGCCCATGAAAGGATCTCCTGGGCAATAGACTGAAGCATTCGGCTTCTCGTGCCTCCCTGCCTGTTGATGTACGCGATTGTCGCGACATTGTCTGACAGAATTTGGAGGTTGTGACCCTTGATCTCCATCTGAAAAGACTGTAGGGCTCTCTGGACTGCTAGCAGCTCTCTGATTGGATGAGGCTCTTGCCTCCTTCGAGGACCACTCTCCCTGTGCTACTGCATTGCTGAGGTGGGTCCCCCATCCCCAGGAACTCGCATCCGTAGTAATTCTTCGGGATATGGGAAAGCACCATGGGAGACCTCCTGTTAGGTGCTGGCCAGTTCACCACCACAGGCTTCTTTTTATCCTGGCGGCAAGCCAGATCTTTGACTCCAGGGACCTTACGTCCCCATCCCAGTTTCTTAATAGAAACATTTGTAATGGACGCTGATGGAGTCTCGCCCATGGTACTGCGGGAAAACATGAGGTCATAAGACCCCCTGCCCTCGACACCTGTCTCAGAGACTTTGGTTCACTGAGCAAAAATCGTAACCCAGATAAGTTACTTTCTGGGCCGGGATCAAGGACAATTTTTCTTTGTTTATCAACCAGGCTATTGACTGAGAAGCATCCCTAAGTCCAACGGCCATAAAGCAGTTTGGGTATAGTAGGTTTTTGATTGAAAAAACCGTCTCCATACAGAAATGCTTGTATCTGATGGACTTGTTTAAAGTCCGGGGAGATTCAGGATAAGTCGAAACTTTACCGACAGCTTTTTGACCACAAATACATGGGGATAGAATGCCTTGCCCTGCTCCGACTGTGTAACAGGAATCAGGACTTTTTGATCCAATAAGTCTCCGATCTGGAGACCCGGGAGCCCTCGCTTTCTCTCGATCTTGTGGAGGAAAGGTGACCAACAATCGTTCTGGTGGTTGGTGAACAAACTCCAGCCTGTACCCGTTGGTCACTAGGTCCAGGATGAAGGGGCTCGAAGTGACTGCTGCCCACTGTGGGATGAAGGCCCTCAATCTCCCTCCCACCAGGGAACACAAGTCACTGTGGCTTGGCGGACTGTTGAAGAGGGTTAAACAGCACTCCCCCTTTGCCTCTGCCTTTGTGCCCAGTCCAGTGTTTTTTCAGCCTGCTGTCCTTTTCTCTAGGACTCTGTTGCCTGCCTTGGCCACGAAAAAAAATTCTGCCTCTCGGGATTCTCTTTCTCTGGAAACGCCTTTTTCTTATCAGCCGTGTGTTCCAGTGCCTCCTGCAGTCCTGGGCCAAATACATGATCGCCTTTTAAGGGAAGCCCACAAAGGCATAACTTGGGGGCTGTGTCCCCTGACCAGGTTTTAAGCCAGAGGCTTCTCCTGGCTGAGTTCACTAAAGCTGAAGTCCTGGCCGACATTCTTACCGACGCTGCGGAAGAATCCACCAAAAAACCTACTGCTTGAAAGAGGCGAGGAAAAGACTTCAAAATCTGCTCTCTCGAGGTACCTGCTGACAGATGTGACTGAATCTGAGTCAACCAAACCTTAAGATTACTGGCCACACAAGTGGAGGCCAGAGCTGGTTTCAGGTTCCCAACTGCTGAGTCCCAGGCTCTGTGGAGAAGGATATCCGCTCTCGTCCATCGGATCCTTAAGCGTGCCCATATCATCGAACGTTAGGTCCGAGTTTTTTGAAACCTTTGAAAGAGGTGCGTCCAGCTTCGGTTTCTTCTTATTCCACGGCTGCGCAGCGTCCTCATCAAAAGGAAACCTTTTTAGGTTACTAGAGAAGAACGGTTTTCTCTCCAGGTTATCCCATTCCAGTTTAATAGTATCAGTTAATGAACTATGCTAGGCTTTTTCTTATGTAATCCTTTATACACAAGATCGTGTTTGGATAACAACCTCCTCCTCTTTCAATTCAAGGGTGGTATATATAGCCTTTAACAAGTCATCTACATCCTCTACAGATAACTTAAATCTTGAGCCCTGAGTGGATTCTCTATCCCTGGGCTCTAAATCTGACCCCAATTCTTCTGGAGAATAAAGGGTAGATCTGACCTCAGTCTTCACTCTCTGCCTCCTGCAGAGTGCTGACCGAAGTTCTGTGTGGACGGACCCTCAGCTGGGGGTCTGGAGCTTGTCAATAAGCATTCTAAAGGAACTAAAGGTGGACGCAAGCTCGTCCCTAACAGAGGTTAACATCTTCTGACAAGAGGCAACCGGGTCATCCTTTACAAGGCCATCTATACAGCTGCGGTAAACAGCTTTGCTCCATGAGGAGTTCAATTTGGCTGCGCCTGAGTCTTGTCCTGGGTCTTGGTCTGTAAAACAAAAACCATAAGTGACCCATAATGAGACTCACAACCACCATGTGCAGGAGGGAGGAAATGTGTCCCCATAACCCACTACTACAGAGAGGGGAGGGTGAGGGACCACTCACAGGGAGACCAAGAGAGTGACATAACACTTAAGGCTTACCTGTGAGGTGCTGGTGTTGGGCGTAGCGACTGCCTGTGTAGGAACTGCAGACTGATACATCTTGCCCCTTTCTGGCTTTCCACAGCCTGGCTGCTTTAACCAGAAGACACCAGCAGCCAGTCTCCTGTTCGTGCCGTGCCGTTTAAGGAGACTGGAATCGGCGTCTCTGGCACCCGGCGATGACCTGCTCTCACTACTTCCTGTGGGCCAGCTTGGAGCGCAGAAGCTCCGCCCCCTTCGAGCGCAGCTTCCTGCTTTTTCTCACACAACTAGCCACGCTGCCTGTGAGGAAAGGATACCGCTGCTTTCACTATGAAAAGCGCTTTGGGAGCTGACTTGCAGGTCCTGGCCCTCTCCAGGCACTGAGACACAGGAGACAGCAGCACAGCCAACCTCAGAGGTTAGTGACATGCCCCAAATAACTCTACAGAGTCCCTGCTCATGAGACCTCTGGACCAGGTTCCAGGAACATGTTACACACCCCCCCCGTCCGGAGGAAACACTAATAACTGACATGGAGCCTGGAGGACCGCCCTTTTATCTGGTGGGGATAATGAGTTTCCTGTCCTGGTAGGAGGAGCCCTAGGTCTCATGGGCTGTCCTGGAAGACGCTTGGAGAAATAGTCCTTTCTCTAGCCCCCCCCCCCCCCCCCCATTTAACCCGCCACAAACACACACACACCTCTATTTGATTTAATCATTCAATGCATATTATGCTATAGCATCTTCTCTTCTACAGTTTCAGGAACAAAAAAAAAAAAAAAAAAAAAAATCACCTTAGCCAGGTCCTCCTCTATGATATCATTGCGCATTTGGGAAGCGTCCAGCTGAGTGTAAAACCTAGCACCGATCATTGGCATGATGTCATTTACACTGCGCAGACGGTTTTGGTCTGTCAGTAAGTACCTGTAGATTTAAACATTTACACAATTACAAAAGTTCTGTCAAGTTTCCATTAAAACATAAGGGCATCATATTGGCAATTGAAGAGTAGCCAATGCATAAAACAAAACAAAAAAAACAAACAAAAAAAAAAAAAGAATGAGAAAGGAAATTTAGAACTTTCCGTCATAATTTTCCAAGGAAAACAGATAATGAAATACAAAATTAGATCTAAACTACAATATGAAATTAAGATCAGATGTTATGTTTCAGTCTGAAAACTGAATCTCATACAGTAGCAACCTACAAATAATCACACCACACAAATAACCAGGGCAAGGTGAGATGCACATTAACCTCCCCAAATATTGTAAGCACAGGCTGAAGTGGACCGAGGGACACTCATGGAAAATGTTCTAGCAGACTTTGGCGGAGCTATTCTCAGGACTTGGGCACTGTAAAACTGGCCTTAACATACTGCATGATGCATACCCCATGTGTTGACACATTGCACCCTGTGGGTAACTGCCGAAGCACTGCACTGCCAAAACACTGCAGGTGCAATTGAGTCCAATATGGGAATTAGCAACCCATTTAAATGAATGGGCTGGCATGGTGTGAATGAACCCTTACTGTTAAAAGTAAGCCAGCTATGTTAAAGTAAAAAGCTAGCTACAAGCAAGCCTTACAAAATAAGATTTTTTAAGTCTGAGGAATAATTGATGTTCACAAGTTCCATGGCTTTCTGCAGATTCTCCCGCTGAATGCCGGCCAGAGAGTTGCAGGACAGTGCTAGTACCACTTTTCCCAAGGAGATCAGGTCTGCTTGCTGAAAGAAAAAAACAATTTTGAATAAGCCCATATTTACATCAGTTAAGTGTGACTAAAAATACATTGAAGTAGAAGTCCATCCTAAAACCAAAACCTACATCTACAGACATCCGCGATCTAACACTAACCTACCTAGCCCAGTAAAGAAGAAATCAGTATACATACCTTTTCTGCAGCCAATCTGACCCAAGCTGTCAGCTGCAGCTTCTCTGTAGAGGCGGGTACAGAGGACACGTCTGACAACTGAAGCCCCATAGTAAGTCTATGGGTGACTCTCCATTCATTTCACAGCCATTGTCGGCTGTGTCCTCTGCAGCGCTTACACCGCTGGGGATTGGTCGGCTACAGAAAGCCATGTATAGCAATTTCTTCTTTACGGGGCTAGATAGGTTAGTCTTAGAATGTGTATGTCTGTAGATGTAGGGATTTTAGTTTTAGGGTGGACTTTAAAATGTAGTTTCTACACTGCTACATTATGACTTTACTCTGGAGTCTAGGAATCCTTTCCCTCTTATTTATGAAAGGTCTTAACTTCGCCATCAACAACACAGTAACTTAAAGGGGTTGTAAACCCTCGTTTTCGCCGTAATGCATTCTATGCATTAACGTGAAAAACACCTGGCAGTGACCGGCCCTCTAGCCCCCCATCCCGTTTTACTCACCTGAGCCCCGTCTCTCCCTTGGAGAGGACATGCTGTCCCCCTCTCAACAGGGTCCCAGCTCTTGATTGGATAGATTAATGGCAGCGCAGCCATTGGCTACCACTGCTGTCAATCAAATCCAATAACGCGGGTGCCGGGGCCTAGTCCAGCATTCGTGTCTATAGATGCAAATGCTGGAGTCGGAAGCGTGACCGCAAGGTAACCCCCTTTCCCTTCTGTTTTCACCTGGTGATCTGGCCAGTAGCACCTCCTGTATCAGTGTCCCCACTCTGGATGAAAGAGCACAGGGGGCACAGCAGACAACAGCCTTGTCAGCCTGGTGGAAGGTCAAATGTACTAGCAGATTAAAATACACTAACAAATTTCAGCCAATTTCCAGCAACAGTTTTCTCTTTTTTGGGATAAAAGTTTTGCATGAATAAAAAGCTGACCAAGCACCTCTGGCAGTGATACATTGTTTCATCCTTGTAAACTGCTACATCTGTGAGAAAGCAGGTTCTGTTAAAAAAAAAAAAAAAAAAAAAAAAAAAAAAAAACACTACAGACTTACTGGTCAAGTCACCAGATTTAAAAAAAGGTAAACCAATACACAGCCATCACATCTAAGAATTGGTAAGCTGCAAAATGAATGTTTGCTATTGGGTTCATTACAGCTTTAAGTCTACTAGCACTTCAGCAGAGTATACATGGAAGAAAAAAAAAAAATGGTAAGCAAGAAAGCTGTTGAAAATATAGCATTAGGCACAGAATAGTATAGCAACTAGCAAGGCAGTTTTTAAAGGATTTACCTGATACTGAGGCATCAGAGCAACAGGATTACTCTGACTGCCATCGTAGTTCAAAACATCGAAGATTCCAGCACAGTTGACATGTAACCTTAGAAGAGGGGGGGGGGGGAAACATTACAGGGTTAAAAAACAAACAAACATTGCATTTAAAAAGTAAGCTCTGCACAAACAGTTGGCACCATTTAAATCCTGGATAATAATTCCACTTTTGTTAAAACATTATACAGAATGCCTCCAGGCTGCCATATTGCATTTTTTAAAGAAAATTACAGCGCAGCAGGAAAGGTACATTTAACAACATTCGATAATACAGCTTGTGTAGCAATTGTACATACTATTTTCTCATTTGTCATCCCCCCCCCCACAAAATTAGGATTACCCTAAAAGACAAGTTAATATGCACAATGGCCTTTGTCACACAAACAATGCCTGACAGCAACCCTCTCAGCTCAAGATCTTCTACAAAGATCTTAGACCACATTAGCAGATAAGGTTTTACTTTTCTCCAGCCTTCCCAATGTGTACACTTGATCCAGACCAGTGACAGTATAAAATGGTCATTTAAAATTTTCACAAGAGGTAAGCAATAGCAGAATTGATACTTCTCTTGCGATAGGAAGAAAACTAAGAGAAACATGGAAGCTGTCACTGCAGACTTATTCTGCAGATGAAAGTAACCTGGCTATCATTGACCATCTGGCTTCTATGTTTTGACAACAAACCCAGAATAAGCATGCAGATATGAGCTCCAATTTCATTCCGACTTTCCTGATCTACAAATTTTTTTTTTTTTTTTGTCAAGCAAGTGGGATTTCAACAAAATAAACCTACACAGCTAGGTGGATGCAGCATCAAGCCAATGCTGCATCTGTCCCCCACTGTCTCTACACTGAGAAATTAAAGACAGATGATCGCTCAGTTCCCGGGTCCACTCCGTGCACAGTTCTGTGATCTTCCCCTCCAGTGTTCAGTGAGAACAGGAGCATAGGTAGCTAAAACAACTAGAGCTTTTATATTTAGGTCAGTAATGGCAGCCCCACGTTTCTCTGGAAAGGTTCACTTTAAGCATGGAGATGCAGCATTGAAGGGATAACTGAGGAATTCTCACAATGTATGGCATTTCCAGATAAACTCCCGTGACCCTGGATTTACTGCTAGAATTAAAAGGTTTCCCCATTATTTGCAGAATCCCTAATCTAGGGTTACTCCAGTACCAGCTGGTCATCGCCTACCTCTGCATGATACCATATTAATAGAGGTGAGCTGGAAAGGGAGCACAAAATACTAAATGGCTGCTGAACTTTTTGGCCGAAAAATTCTATAACACATTACAAAATGTGAGTCACAACATATGTACCTGGTTTTCCCAGTGATGAGAATTTTACTTGGATCCATAACACGACATGCGAGTCCTGCTGTGTGAATAGTTCGCAACGCCGAACTCAACTGGACGATATATGCCCAAATGAGGGACTCTGGTAACAATCCAGCATGTTGACGAGGCAATGGACCATCATGTTGGCCTATAGAAGTTTTAAAAGCTACATAAAGATCATGCACATGCTATTGTAACTTAATCTACAATATGCACACATCTTTAAACGCAATTGTAATGTGTAAAAACATAGCTCCACCAATGCCATGCTGCTCTGTCTTTAAACAAACCAGCAATTGATAGCAGATTGCTGGTGTCACAAGAGGGCTATGTAAATCTTTCCCCAACTAGTATTTTGTGGGCAATCAATATATCAGAAACACTATGGGGGTCATTTACGAAAGGCAAATCCACTTTGCACTACAAGTGCACTTGAAATGCAGTCACTGTATGTGAGTCACTGATATGAGGGGGACATGCAAGGAAAATAAAAAAAAAAAAAAAAAACAGCATTTTAGCTTGCACATGATTGGATGATAAAAATCAGCAGAGCTTCCCCTCATTTCAGATCTACCCCTTCCAAGTGCACTTTCAGTGCAATTTCAGGTGCACTTTGCACTTGTAGTGCAAAGTGGATTTGCCTTTCGTAAATAACCCCCTATGCATCACTGATCCCAGCGCTCAAATGGAGAAGTGGAGTTGGTGCACTGTAGCAGCTATTATATAAATAAAACCAATAATAAAATGCAAAGATCAAAATAATCATCCCAGCATTAACAGCGCTAAATAACTAGGAATATTTAGTGCAATTAAAAGGACAAACGAATTTCACACAAAAATGTAAATTCATATATAACAGAGTCCAAAAAAGTCCTTAGGAAAGATATGGTGGGTGCTCTAACTCCTCAGAATCTTAGGGAAGCTTCAAAACCTGAAGACCGTCACCGAAAGAAACCTTGTGCTCAAGTGGTACCTGTTGGTAATGCACTTACCACACAAAGGAACTATAAGAAAGTACAAAGTATTTTGTGGGCCTGAAATATGTGTCCTATCCTATTTAAACATCTATGATGCGTTACAGTAAACAGCACAACATCTTCACAGTTCTGGTTCAATACTCATCCAGCTCTAAAGATGGCATAAGAATTAAGGGTGCGCTTAGAATGTCTCGCTGCTGCATTTATATGCATGCTATTTCTACGCAGGAATGAATGAAAACACAACTGTTGCACGTTAGCACTTTTTTCAAATATGAAATGGCAAGGTTTTTTCTTAACAGCTAAACCCTCCCCCCCATCTTATGTTCTCAATGCTGCAATTTGAGTCAGTCTCATTTCTGGCTATTAAACTGCTCATATCTGTGCGACTCCGACTTGCACCATTTTTTAAAAAAGGTTCCTGCACTCGCTGAAGCTGCATTCTGCGCAAACCGGGGCTAAAACTGCTCTCAGGTATACAAATGGCCACATAAAAGTTAAAGGGGAAAAAAAAAAACAAAAAAAAAAAACACATTCATTTAGTGAAACATGGAGGGCTTTTGCCAACTTGCTTCTTAAACAGTACAGCTAGATAAGCTGCAACAAAATCAAATATAATCAGCATAAAAAAAAAAAAAAAAAAAAAAAAAAAAAAAAAAACAACACACACACACAGGATGGGGATTGTGATTTGGGTAGATTAAAACTATTGACATTACCCCATTTTCTCTTGGTAAAATAGCCATCTGCACTGGGATCATTAAAATGTCTGCTCATCATGGTCTCTGCTCCAGCATGGAAGTCATATGCAAAAACCAAGGCTTGAGGAGAGGGGAAAAAAAAAAAAAAGGAAGAAGTGTAAAATATAGTTATGCAACCGCTTCGATAAACAATTTTATTCATTAAACAGAACACAAAAGACATTGTTTTATAAACTTTTTTTTAGCAAGATCAAATAAAAATAGTCCCATGCAGCTAAAGCCACTTTGGTGAACAGCTTCAAAGTAGACCTTACACACATGTTGCCCTTGCCAAGTGTTGGGAGCAGTAAACACTGCTCTGTGCCATGATGCCAGAGATGGTTACTGAAACATTGCGCTTGCATTCCGACTGCTTCTCTCCCCTTGCCAGTTCACTGAAGGGTACAAAAGCAGCCAGATGCAGGTGAAATGCACCCATCTAAGAAATCTGAACGATCTCCGAAATGTCTCAAATGGATGTGTAGATATTTGCCCCTTGACAAACTCATACTCAAGGAAATCTGGACTACAAAAATAAACACTCATGACACCATGTATAAGCCAACTGTTGTGTGTTGGAAGTGCTCATTTATGGAGAAAAAAAAAAAAAAAAAAAAAAAAAAAAAAAAAAAACTTTACTAATACTGAACAGTTATAAAAGTAAATCGTGCTGTGAAATAGAAGGATTCTATACAAGTCTTAAGGACACTATACTAAAAGTTTTAGACCCCTTTCACACTGGGGCGGTGCGGGAGTTAGCGGTAAAGCGCCGCTGGTTTTAGCAGCATTTTTAACTCCCGCTAGCAGCCAAAAAAAGGGTTAATAGCACCCGTGTTGGGGGTAAAATTCCACTTATGTTCCTGTGCCCAGGGAGTCACATTCAGCCTGTCAAACAAATGAATAGCCACTTATGCAAACAATGAAGCATACATACACTCACTAGTATGGTAAGATGTATGCAACTCTCGGAGCACAGGCAAATGCTTGGAATTAGGCCTATGAAAGAACTTCAGAACTGAAGTCACATACGATTGCGCCTTTAAAGTGGTTACTTGGGGGGGAAAAAAAAAAAACGCTAGAAACTTTCTGTAGCCAAAAGGAAAGAATGATTTTTGTTCTTTTTTGCTTAAGAGTTTGTGGCACATCATCCTGGCGCATGTGCAACGGTGACAACATTCTGTCATCTATAAAGGGTGTGGAGCAAGGAGCTCTGAATGCAAAACTGACTACGCGGAGCTCAGGGTTCTCTTAAAGGGGAGGTCCAGCCTGGGTGAAAACAAATACTGTAGCTGCTGACTTATTAGGGCACTTGTCCAGGGAGCCCGCAATGTCGGCACCCCTGTCAATCCCCAGGATGACACCCAGGTGCTTCCACCGCCATTCCTGGAAAAGCAACCTGGTAGTGAAGCCTTTCAGCTTCACAGCAGGTTCCCTACTGCTCGCTGCACTAATTGGCCAGGCGGCAGGGGAAGGAGGGGCAAATATCTGGGAGATCGAGCCAAGGCCCATCTCCGGAAGTGGGGAAGAAGGGCCTGTCAAAAAAAAAAAAAAAAAAAAAAATAGGTCACCTGTTTCCACCCCCATCCCCCTGAAAGGTGCTCAGCTTTAAGTCATGTGGGCAGGGCCAGTACAGCATTATCAGAAAGCCCTGAAGAAAAATGGCAATGCAGTTACAGAGATAGGGGGCAAAGTGGGAAAGGATATGTGTGGGGCAGTGTTCTAATTTTTTCTTGAATCTATACACAAAATGTTTTGACTTTTATTTCTATTTTAAACTGAGCAAGTTGTTCTACAAAGTGAGGGTTTACATAAAAGTTCCCAGTGCAATCATTTTCAGTAGAATGTAACAGTGACACTTACAATGTTCTCCAAATGCTTTGGTTGTAAACATTTCTCGTAAGGAAACAATATTTGAATGTTGGACTTTTTTCCATGTATCCACTAAAGACATGCATTTTGTGTTCACCAGACGAAAGCCTAAAGAAAAAGAAATACATTTTCAGCATTGGACAGTATAGGAAAGGTTTAGCATTGGATTAGGAAGTGAGGAAAAAACTTGGCAATAGGAACAGCGACAGTAAGACAGAATCTAAGATGTTCCAGTCTTTCCCACTAATAGCCAAATGTTTTCACCAGTGTTTGGCGCTTTCCCTTGTTTCTATACTTATGGCACCAATCACTGGAGAAAAGATTTGAGGGGGTAATCTTTCCACTGTGGACAATAGTTAAAACTTAATACCAAAAAAAAAAAAAAAAAAACTGCCCGGAGATTAACTTGAACTATGCTCTTTAAAAGCACAATACATTCTGACAGTATACAGTTGAAACTATTGGAAATAGACAGCCTTAGAGGATTGCTGCTCATTTTCACCTAGGATAAAACAAACCTGGTATAGCCCCCAAAAAGTGCAGAAACAATACTAGTAAATTAGGCTGGGCAAGTCTTCAAATCTTCTGTACTGCAGAAGACCCTGAACTGTTTACAGGATATCAGATGCCAAGGCCTCATGCACACTGGACGTTATAAAAACACCAATAGCCAACCAACACCATCATTTCTAAACAATGACTCTTAACCTATCCTTGAGAGCACAACACATAGGGTTTACCTCCACATGCCTGATCCAATACCCTGTAGCGGCGGGTTGACATGTATTGCACGCAATTCTTCCTCGCTTGGACTTTACCAACACCCACACAGTGACATAGTACAGTGTTGACTGTCGTTGGTTTGTTACACACTGTACCTTACCGAAACAACTCATTTTGAGTAGGGTGGGCTTGAACCGCCCCCCCCCCAGTTTAATAGGAGAGATCCTCTTCTACCCCTAACCTAGCTCCCCTTGCCACTCCGATTCCCCTGTCCCGATCATGGCGCACCACGACTTACTTACACACACACACACACACACACACACACACCCCCCCCCCCCCCCCGAAGGTAAAAGTTATATTCACTGAACATATGCGGACTAAACATTCCAGTAAAAAGATCCCAACTAGTCCTGACCTTACAAAAGACGAAAGCAGACAGTTTCTTCAGGAGACCCACTTCCGGTCTGATAAAGTTCCTAAACTCTATAGCAACTTTTTTCCTGTAGCCTACCATGCCTCCAATGAAGACTCTAAATCCAAGGGTGTACCCATCCTCATCTCCAGTGTCTCATCCAGGTGCAAGATGTTCAGCGCGATAACAAGGGCAGATACAGGTTTCTCAATTCACAACAAGCCTGTCACATTAGCAAACTTATACGCTCCTAATAGGCACGTTCTTCTCGCTGCCACACAAATACTCTAGGATTGACTACTTCATCACACAAAACGATCTGGCACTCCTCACTAATGCAACCATAGACCCCATGCTCCTCTCGGACCACAACCCCATCTCTAGGACCTTGACGTTCCCGACAGCACATACAAAATCAGCGATTTGGAGTCTCAATAACTCCCTATTGACCAACATTGAAATCTCCGGGAAAATCAGCACACACCTCACAGTATTAGAGAGAACGAATCCACAGACACCACACGTGGGACACAATGGGCAGCGCATAAATGCTTAAGGGTGAACTCATCTCCATTGCCGCTAAAAGAAATAAAGCCAGAAAAGCTCGTATTGGAGAGTTGTCGATGCGCTTCCACTCTCGAAAAAACCCACAAACTCTAGCCACCAAAACACTAAACTTACTGAAGGCCAGAGAAGATATCCTAGAAGAGTTAGGGGGAAAAAAAAAATATAAAAAAAAAAAATATATGCACTAACGCGGAGGCTATACTACGAATTCGAGAACAAATCAGGGAAAATGCTTGCTAGAGCCCTTCAACTTAAAAAGGTTGCATCAACCATTCACACCATCAAAGACCCCTTGGGTAACAATTGTCACATCGGAAGGCATAGCATACCAATTTTGTACATTACACCAAACTATATAATTGAACCACCCCGACTGGTAAGGACACCGAACGAAAAGAGACCATTGACAATTTTCTAAATCAATATGGCCCCAAACCTAATAACGCATCTGAAGCGGATGCACTGGAACGCCCCATCTCCCTGGAAGGAACCCCTGAAGCCTTAAAACTATTGAAGACTGACAAAAGCTCTGGTCCTGATGGCTTAACTGTTAGCCATTATAAATCCTTTGCAGATGTTCTACTACCCCACTTGTTGAAAACATTTAATTCACTTTCCTCCTCATCTCATGCTCACAAAGACATCCTAGAAGCCCACATAACACTGATACCGAAACCAGGCAAAGACTCCACTATGGTGTCAAACTACCGGCCTATATCACTCCTAAAAATGTAGACATGAAACTTTATACGAAAGTACTCGCAAATCGACTACTTCCTCTACTCTCCAAACTGGTCTCATTGGACCAGGTTGGAGTCATCCCTGGACGGGAGGCCAGAGACAACACCCTAAAAGCTATCAAAATTCATCACTGGCTGTCCTCATGCTCCAAACCAGGTTTTCTACAATCACTCGATGCAGAGAAGGCATTAGACAGTGGCATGGGACTACATAACAGCAGCTTTAAAGGCAATGGGTTTTCAAGATCGCATGCTGCAATTAATCCTCGCTCTATATGCAACGCCAACCGCAAGAATTTGGGTCAACGGTCGCCTGTTGGATGCCTTCTCCATATCGCATGGCACACGCCAAGGCTGCCCCCTATCCCCCCCCCCTCATCTTTGTGCTTACCCTGGAACCTCTTCGCAGAATTAAAGCCAAACATTAAAAAAAAGGAGTCTACATTAAAAACAGACATTTCAAATTAGCGGCATACGCAGACAACATTCTGCTATTTGTCACAGACCCCATTACCATTATACCCAACTTATTAAAAGACTTCTCTCTTCAAAGCACTCTACAAACTCCAAATCAACTCTGCAAAATCAAGGGCACCGAACATTTCCCTTCCCACAGCAATTGTGACAATGCCAAACCAAAATTTTCCCTTTGGCTGGGACCCTCACGCCATCACCTACCTAGGTATCCAACTTGCCACAAAAAAATTACCCGATCTAGACTCCAGAAACTTCCTCCCTATTCTTAAAGTCATCCAACAAGACCTCCAAAAATGGAACACAGGCCCCTTCTCTTGGTTTGGAAGAGCAGCAATTATAAAAATGAATATCCTACCCAGACTCCATTACCTTTTTCAGACCTTACCGATCAAATTCCCTTAACATTCTTTACACCAAACAGATTTGCAGAAATTTCATCTGGTCCTCCAAAAGCCCTCAATTGGGCTGGGCAAGATTGGTCCTCCCTAAATTGAGAGGAATTGGACTTCCAGATCTTTACAAATACCACCTGACTAGAATAGACTAGCACGTCCACGCAAATACTAAAGAATGGATTAAAATAGAGTCATTTGCCCATGTACCAATCTACCACCTACCGTGGATCAAACAAACCACGATCCCTAAATAGGAGCGCCGCTCACCCACTAATAGCCCCGACCCTACAGAGCTTCATGCAAGAAACTAAATCTGCCCCCCTCACCCAGACCTTGGACCCCTATCGATCGGAACCCAGACTTCCCTCCTGGACTGAGCTTAACCCAAGTAACCCACACCACGAGCCACCACTTGGAACAGAACACATTTAAAAAAAGGCAAGCTTCTACCCAGCTCTCTCCTCTCAATTCCCTGACCGAACCATTCCTTTCTTCAAATACCTTCAAATCAGACACTTAATAGCTCCAAGCCCCTCTCCAACTGGCACAGGGATCACACTGCCTTTGAAGTGATCTGCACCAGATTGGAACCCCAAAGACACTTGATGTCAGACATATACTCATGTTCACAGGCTGCGATCCCAAGGCAAATGCAACTAGCCAGCATTGGGAAAGAACTTGCATTAGATCTGTCTAAATAAGAATGGGAGCGAATCTATGCCCACATTCACAAAGGGTCCATCAACATAACAGCACAAGAAAATGGATTCAAAATCTACTCTAGATGGTACAGGACCCCAGATAGGATCCACAATTACCATCCCAGTGTCTCCCCGCTTTGGAGATGCAACGTAACCCAGGGCGCCATGCTCCAAAGCTCATACAGCCCTTCTGGAAAGAAATACATCGCCTTACCACGCAAATAACCTATACTCCAGACATCACCCTGGCACAATACCTGCTTCACCACACATCCATACCCAAATCGGCCTACAAACAATCTCACCCTCCACCTCATCAACACTGCATACCCATACACTGGAGAAATACACCCCGACTATTTGAGTGGCTCCAATGCAATAGCCGACATGGAGGCCCTAATTTACCAAGGGAGACCCTGACAAAATTCAAAAAACCTGCGCCTGCTGGCTACACTTTACGGAATCGGCAGATTTCCATAACCTCTTAAACATTTCATAATTGCTTGACCCGGGGATACCCATGAGACATTGTATGCCGTCACACAGAATACATGTGCAAGCCGACACCCCACTCCTCCTGCCCTTTTCTCTACCCTCCCCTGAACAGTGACTAAAGCTTCCCAAGTAGAGTCATACAAGACAATCTAAATGTTGCTGCAGTTTGACAGTGTTTGGGGATGAACATCTAGGGATAATTCCCAATGAGGAATGATTATAAAATTGAACACCAGAGGAGTAGAGCGACTCAAACCTCAGTTAACCGGTAACAGGTAACGACAAGTGCCAGTTATCAGAGCCTCCACCCACTCAGTTCTCAATAGGGGCGTTTGGGTGCCAAGGTGGCATGCCTGGTTTACCTGTAATTCCCTTGCAGAGTCCCTCAAATTTACAACCCCAATCCTCTCTGGGTTGGACCCTTATAGGAGCTGCAATTATACACTTTATGAAGACAAATTTACTATGACTTGCATTATCAATATCTTGGTTTCATTCACATTTTTTTCCATTTATATATTACTTGTAACAAACACACACACACACACACACACACAGGTTTTCCCAGCCTGAAAACACCCCTGCCAAAAAGCACTAACAGCCTGTGTGGCCACATAGGATAACCTGCTGAGGAGTTTACTGGCTGCAGAAAAAACACCAAACAGCAGCTGTAAAAATGACCAGTGTGCATGAGGCCCAATAGTCACACACTTCAGCCAGCCATACATGGATCGACATTCGGCCGGATCGCACAGACCAAGAAAAACGATCTATGGCTTGCGTGAGGTAGACAAGACTTCACTTTAACTGGGGAAAGAACTGCTTTAAATGAAGACACTATTTGGCAAGTATGGGACAGCATCATAAATGTGGTGTTCTGACACAACACTGATCTTTTAGTTTGAAGAGTTCTATATTAAAAATGCTGCAAATGAATGTGTGCAAAGTGAAATAAACGATAAATATAAATATATATTATATTTAGGAAATTGCATATACTGTACATGAAATTTAGGCCAAATGATAATGCCGTATGGAAAAGTGACATTCACCATTGGGTAGAGAGCATAAATGTTTTAGATTTTATAAATTACAAAGCACTGTCATTTTAGTGGCACATTTCAACTGTTTCATGTTAGTCTTGGGATTTGTTCCAATGTTCATGTAAAAATTCTTTGCAGCTGTGCAGAGTATGCAAGCATTGTAGTTTGATCTACAGGATTTGCACAATTGGCTCATGTTATATATATTTTTTTAATTGCAATGCACCAGGTCCAAAAGGTTGCCGTTTCCTTTCATTTGGCTTTTCATATAAAATTATAGTGACTCTTGGGGGGGGGCGCTTACTTACATTAGCCATGTTAACTGTATCAAACGCTTTTGCAAAACCCAAGTATACCATATCCACAGTCACTCCTTTATTGAAGCTTTTGCTTACTTCCTCATAAAAAGAAAGCCAATTTGTTGTTTGATAAATTTGGTCTTTAATGAATCCATGCTACTGTTTAAAACTTTTCTAGCAAAAGCTCTGTAGTTTTATCAGACTTTCAAGCATCTTCAACTATGGAAAGTCGAACTAACCAGCCTGTAGTTACTTGGTAAAGCCTTTTATCAAATATAGGCACCACATTGGCCTGGTGCCATTCTAGTGATGCTTAGCCAGTCTCTAAAAAGGGGACTAAAGAAATTAGGAAGCTGCCTGCCTCACATGTCCTAGGCAGAAAACAGCATTTGCGCCCCCTTGAACAATATGGCATCCACACATTTGTAGACAAAAATTGCACTCTAGTAGATAAGGAGTACCAATATGGTGCCTGCACATGTGCCCTCATGAAGCTAGATCAGGAATAAAGAACCAGATTCCCTGTTGCACAGTATCCTGAGGTGCCTGGCCAGTCACATGGAACCAGCCCTAATGGGGAGCTTCCCTGTATGCTTGGCATCACTGAGATATGGCTTAGGGGGTCCGCAAACCCAATCCACATGCTCCAGTACTTGCCTACTCAAAACACCTAATGGGGTCAGCATCTGACTCGCCACACCTTGGGCCATATTCCTAGGACAAACTTGGTCAGGCACCTCTCCTCCCTCGCCCGGTTAGAGGGTGTGGGTCTTAAAGGACTGGCAGGCAGGTGGACCACAGCCCTAACCCTGTGAGGCACCCAGCAGGTGGCATACACATGGCACTATGCCCTGCGTGTTGCCTGCTGCAACCTTACAGGCCTGCCCCACAGCTATCTTAGCTTTCTGGATCAGCGTCACTCCGCTCCATGCTGACACCCTCTGCCAGTGGCCTGGTGCAGCTTTCAGTCCTCCCTAAATAACCAACCGTCACTCATACAGAAAGATACATCCACCCAAAGACACTTGCAAAAAACTGAAGCGTGCATGATGGAAAGGGTTATATGAGGGAGTGTAAAAGCTATGTGTATGTGCCAGTGCATTATATGGTGCAGCATATAGCCATGCATTATTACTTGAAGACCTGTGTTCGGTACAATAAGACAAAAGATTCGATAAATATAAGCCAGAGTTGGACCACTTTGCCTTTGTCAGCAAACCAAGTGAAAATCCCCTAACAAATTGAATAACTTGGCTTGACCCCTTAATAAATGGCTGTTTTCCTGTGCAACAATGTAGGTATTTGAGTCTCCTGCCTCACAGAAGACCGTATACTCATTGTTTGGTTGATATGTTATTGCAACAGTTAAGGAGAGGTGTGGAGTGAGGCCTAGTCAAAGACAGAGCTACCATCTAGTTGCAAATCAGAAGTTCAACAATTACTTCAAACAGAGGGTAAGGGTCCATTCACATAGGCACCTTTTGTTCCGATCAACAGATGATCTGTCTGCTCAGAGTGGGGTGGATGACAGGTCCGTGACCACTCAGTATCTGCAGAGCAGACGACCCCGCTCTGCTCTTTGGGTGGCCAGGTGTAAACTGACTCCACTGTCGGTTTACACCCAGCTGCCTCCTAGCCAGCCCACCCAAATGAAAGGATGCAATCTTTTTAGTAGACCCGATGGAAGGCAGGTGTAAACGGACACAAGCCTGTGTACACCTGCTGGTCAATAGGAATGCATGGATCTTCCAATCAAGTCACACCCCCTCCTCCTCCCCAAAGAGAAAGGCAGACCTATACGAATCAACTGTGTGAAGGAGGGGCCCCTTCGGGTTCATTCACGCCAATGACAATGGGACTGCTCTGGAATAGCTGCCCACTGCAGTCCCACTGCCTCTGGGACAAACTCTTGTCTGTGTGCCCGGTTCACACCACTGTGTTGCGGTGGTATGCACGGCTTTCAGTGCAGCACAAAGCAGGCAAGTCACTGCCTCACACCGTGTGGCAGGCCAAGTGGACTTAAGGAGATGTCTGGGTGACATTTCAATAAAGTTTTTTTTTTAATGAAAAGTGTGATGAGCCATGATTGGTGCATCGGCAATTCCACCAGACCAAACACCAGGCTTTGTAAAAGCAGCTAGTGTAAATTGTCCCTAAAATGTGAAAAACATTCAAAATGGGTTGTACAAGTAAAAACAAATTGCACACATTCTCACCATGAACTCTTCTGAGACAGTAGGTCAGGTCATCCTTGTTGTTTACAGCTTTGTAGCATGATGTAATGTATCCAAAGTTGCTTGTCTTATGTATTCGGTTAGGAGGGGGCAGCGGTTCCAGTGGAAAAAGGCTGTGGTAGCTGTCAACCTCTGCAGGTACACCTATAAAAAAAAACCAACAAACACGTTTATATTTCTCCATAATTTTGACCTTTTCAAATAAAAACTCTGGTTACCACAGAGTAAGAATCTCAAAAACAGTAAAACCAAGGACTAGCTACACACACACACACACACACACACACGGGGGTCATAAAGAACAGCGCAGCCTAGGAATCCACCCCATCAAGCTAGTACCAGGAACCCAGCGCCAGCCTCTCCCCAGGCACCCCAATACCTGTACAAGAGTTGGAACCCAGGGAGGTCCTGTCTGGCTGAAGGAAACACATGAACCAGAGGGGGTCTATGGGCATAGGGGTGCCTTTTAAACTAACGTGGATCATGAGTTTCCTGTTTTGCCCCCCCCCCCCCCCCATCACATAGCAGTTCTGGATGAGGAAAGAAAAAAAAAAATTAAAAAAAAAAGGGGGGGGGGGCAATATTGCAGAGAAGTCGTAAATGGGGATTTTGTTTGCCCAGAAGTACACTTTAGGCTGAATTCTAACTTGAGCGCAACTCACGATCCAGCGTTTGCTCATAGTCCATTCACTTGAAATGTGCTGCCCTACATGTGACAAATGCCCCAAAGACACTACAACCTTTTTTTGAAGTAGAGTGCGTTTTTTCCCTGCGCTTAGAGTGCCATTAATCTCAATTTGCATTTATGAAATACACAGCAAAATGTACATTTATGTGCTCTGTCACATTACAGAAACGCCAGCATTGCAATTATTTACTCGAATTTGAGAATGTGACAAGCATAACAGATAATTGCTTTCTAATGCTTACAATTTTCAAAAGAAACAATACAAAATTAAATCCTCATGATAAAAAGGCCTCATGCACACTCGGCGTTTGCCCAGCTCTTACCACCTGGCAGGAGAAAAGCAGAATTAAAACACGTTTAAGCGCATCAAGTGCTTGAGTGTTTAATATTCTGGCCAATTAAATGAACCAAGCTGCCAAAATGCTGGTGCTCCTGAATGCGCTGGCAGGTGTTTTTTTCTGCCTCTAAATGCCTGTGTGCATGGACAAAGGGGCGCTTAGAGGCAGAAGGGAAAAAAAACCCACACAAACAAAAACACACCTCTAAAAGTAGCATTTAGAAAAAAAACACCTGTGGTCCATAAGGACTAAAAAATACGATAAACTTACCTGGCATATCTGCTTGATCAATCTGAGCCATTGTTATTAAGTGACGATTAACCAACTCCTAAAATGAAAAAAAAAAACTCCATGTAAACACTGGCTCCACAAATTTTTTCTCTACAAATATGCCAAAATGGTTTTCAACACGCTCAATATTTTTTCTGAAATCCGATGACCCGTAGCATAAAGGATGCAAAACACCAACCAAACAAATGTATTCCAGGGTTTGCTCGTCTTCAGCTGAGAGAACTTGCAATAATTTAAGTCTCAGAAATCTCTCATTAAAAAAAAGTCTTCATGTTCTAGCTTGATTGCCATGTCATATCATCTCACAAAAGTGAGTACACCCCTCACATTTTTTGTAAATATATTATGTCTTTTCATGTGACAACACTGAAGAAATGACACTTTGCTACAATGTAAAGTAGTGAGTTACAGCTTGTATAACGGTGTAAATTTGCTGTCCCCTCAAAATAACACAACTATTAATGTCTAAACTGCTGGCAACAAAAGTCAGCATCCCCCTAAGTGAAAATGTCCAATTGGGCACAAAGTGTCAATATTCTGTGGCCACCATTATTTTCCAGCACTGCCTTAACCCTCTTGGGCATGGAGTTCACCAGAGCTTGACAGGTTGCCGCTGGAGTCCTCTTCCACTCCTCCATGACAAAGCTGGTGGATGTTAGAGACCTTGCACTCCCTCCACCTTCCGTTTGAGGATGCCCCACAGATGCTCAATAGGGTTTAGGTCTGGAGACATGCTTGGCCAGTCCATCACCTTTACCCTCAGCTTCTTTAGCAAGGCAGTGGTAGTCTTGGAGGTGTGTTTGGGGTCGTTAAGTTGGAATACTGTCCTACGGCCCAGTATCCAAAGACAGGAGGAGATCATGCTCTGCTTCAGTATGTCACAGTACATGTTGGCATTCATGGTTCCCTCAATGAACTGTAGCTCCCAAGTGCTGGCAGCACTCATGCAGCCCCAGACAATGACACTTCCACCACCATGCTTGACCGTAGGCAAGACACTTGTCTTTGTACTCCTCACCTGGTTGCCGCCACACACTTGACACCATCTGAACCAAATAAGTAAGTTTCTTGGATTACTGGAACCATGTCCTGTGGTCTGATGAGACCATGTCCTTAGTCTGCTTGTCTTCAGCAAACAGTTTGCAGGCTTTGTGCATCATCTCCAGAAGAGGCTTCCTTCTGGGACGACAGCCATGCAGACCAATTTGATGCAGTGTGCAGCGTATGGTCCGAGCACCGACAGTCTGACCCCCCCCCCCACCCCTTCAACCTCTGCAGCAATGCAGGCAGTACTCATACATCTATTTCCCAAAGACAACCTCTGGATATGACGCCGAGCACATGCACTCAACTTCTTTGGTCGACCATGGCGAGGCCTGTTCTGAGTGGAACCTGTCCTGTTAAACCACTGTATGGTCTTGGCCACCGTGCTGCAGCTCAATTTCAGGGTCTTGGCAATCTTCTTATAGCCTAGTCCATCTTAAATGTAGAGCAAAAATTATTTTTTTCAGATCAGAGAGTTCTCTTCCATGAGGTGCCATGTTGAACTTCCAGAAACCAGTAAGAGAGAATGAGATAACACCAAATTTAAACACACCTGAGACCTTGTAACACTAACGAGTCACATGACACCAGGGAGGGGAAAAATGGCCAACTGGGGCAAATGTGGACATTTTCACTTAGGGGTGTACTCACTTGTTGCCAGCGGTTTAGACATTAACGGCTGTTATTTTGAGGGGACAGCAAATTTACACTGTTATACAAGCTGTACACTCACTACATTGTAGCAAAGCGTCATTTCTTCAGTGTTGTCACATGAAGATAAAATATTTACAAAAATGTGAGAGGGGTGTACTCACTTGTGAGATACTGTATATCCTTTATCATTGTAAAAACATTGACACTTCAATTTGTCCCAAAAGAAAAAAAACAAAAAAAAAAAAACAAAAAACAAAAAACAAAAAACAAACACCCTTCCAAGCTTTTCTTTCTAGAGAGGATCGCCATCACTCATCCAACAAGTCCAAACCTTGAGGGCTTGACGTGCGCCTACAGTCAGACTGCGGGTTGTAAGGCCGCCCCCACGAGAGCAAAAGAAAGCTTTAAATAAGGCCTCCAAACGTTTTTCTGAAGTATCCATAAACACTGGTATATTGTCTGCCAGAATCATGAGGGTCTTAAGATAGTAAAGTGCTGGATCTACAAGTAGGCTCTGCCTTGAAAATAGTCATCTGCAGCCACCCTGTCAACATACAAATGAACAGGTTGCAGCGCCAAATGACAACATCACAGGCTGTCACATGTGGACATTACAGGGACCTGGAAACCATAGGCAACAGATCTGGATAAGGTAGTCTTAGTCGCAGATCGGAAAAGTTGAGGAAAAATCAGCTAGAAGAAAATAATTTGAAGACTGCATAAACAATCACCCAGGACACTAGCAAAAAAAAAAAAAAAAAAAGATTGAGGCTACGCCTAGCTGGGAGGGTTATGCCTGGTGAGAGATTTTTTTTTCCAGTGCCAAGTCACCTGAAAGTTGCAGCATAACCTATTGTAATAAAGAATATACCCTGTGTTCTGGGATTTGCAAATCAAGTTTATTTTTATACAACTCTTTATTTGCACACTAAACTTTATAACAGGGCCGTCCAGCGCTCTGTAGCAATCGTAATCAGTGCAGCGATATTAGGGGCCACAACCAAAGCAGAGCACATTTCTCAGATTTTACCCTTTCCTGGCCACAGTAGCCAGGCTAGGACAAGCCCATGCATCACAGGGGAAATTGGTGAATAGATGTTAATCAAACTCTCACCACTCCAATTTAAAAAGGTGGTTTTGGACACCTGACTCACGGGCATGAGCACTTCTGGGAAGCGTAGAAGTGATTGGCCATTCAAATCACTTCTACAAAGTGGAAGGAAAGGAGAGAACCCAAATGTAAACTCTTGGCTGCAATAAAAAGGGTTAAATTGAACCCATTCGATATAGTACCACAAAAACGATTTACAGATAAAGGTCTTCTGGCATGGATGAAAGTATGTTCCTGAATAGAAAACTGCTTGCAGGAGCGTGTCCAGAGGGTAGTGATTAATGGCATTTTCTGAATGGTTTGGAATTGTGAGCTGTGTGCCCCAGGGCTGTGTTTGCTGATTATACAAGACCAAGAAGGGCAATAAACTTCACAGCAGGATATAGCAACTTTACAAGAAAGCCTAGTTAAAACAGAGTGGTGGCCAGCTATATGGCAGATGAGGTTCAATGTATGAAAATAATGCAGTTGGGAGCTTAAAATATAGATGCAAGTTACACGTCAAAGGGAGAACCTCTGGGGGAACATAGAATGGATAAAGATCTGGGGGTTCTAGTAGCTGACAGGCTAAGAAATGTTATGCAATGCCAAGCTGTAGCAGACTATGGGGCCACACAAGGAAGCTGGGATGAGAAACTGTTCAATATTCAGTGTAAGGGGTTCTTTACAGTTAGGGCAGTAAAATGAAAAAAAAAAAAAAAAAAAAACGTGCTTCAACAAGTTAATGGTTTTTTGTTTACTGCATGCTTGTGTTGGTTCCGATTCACAAGTTGACACATCCAGGCCAACAGCATTTCAGAAAGAGGCAAGCAATGCCAGCTCCCATATTTCTGAAAAGGTGAACCTTCAAGCCCAACTTGGGACTCAGACCCCCAACCATCCCACTTTCCCTAAAACGTGCTAAAAACTAGACAGACCTAGTAAACTGAGCTAATGTGCATGTCCTGAGCTGTAATAATTCTTGTGGCATTAGTGCAAGCACTATTTTCATCTCCATTCCTTTGAGCAGTAGCAAATTTGTATTTCTTGGTACACAGCAAGTCTTTGCTGCAATAGGAAAAAAAATAAATGCAAATAGCCGAGGTCAGCGAAAAGGGGGTGAAGGAACATTACCATCATATAATATAATTAAAAAAAAATAAAAATAGATAAACACACACCTCAAAAGCAATTACATGAAGATAAGATCTTTGACCATACCTGCCTGAGTTCATCAGCCATGAAGAAGGACGGTGCATTTGCTTTTGGCTGCATGTAAGCCACATGAGGAGCAGCAGGAGGGTAAATGTGATAATTTGGGAACACCTTTTTGTAAGGGAACAAAGAAAGGTGTTAATGCTAAAAACATAAAACAACCTTTAAAGGCTCATTCACACTGGAAAGGTACAACAGTTTTAATATGCATTTTAGAATATTAATTTAAAAAATGACTGCGCTGTCCCAAATGCTGTGATAAAAGTTGTAAATATACATCAATATCACACACACAATTTTTCTGCAAAATACACAACCAATTTCCAATATCAAGACGCGCTATATTTTCATAAAGGGAGTCCGTGCTGTGAAATTGAAATACTTAAACCTTTCTAGAGCGAATATAAAATTGATCAAATTGCACACTGTAAACAGTCCACTCAAATTGCTAGTAGATCTCCACTGTGAAAACACCACACAATGCACACAGAAATGATGATGAGAGAAAAAGATCTGCCTTCCACCTTCACACACTGCCGCTTACAACTCCTGTTGATCTTATAGGAGATTACAAGCGCTTCTGGCTTAAAGCGGAGGTCCACCAAATTTTTTTTTTTTTAAAGTCAGCAGCTACAAATACTGCAGCTGCTAACTTTTAAAATAAGGACACTTACCTGTCCAGAGCGCCCGCGATGTCGGCACCCGAAGCCGATCTGTCACGCGGCTCTCGAGTGCTGCCATCTTCGGTAAGGGAATCAGGACGTGAAGCCTTGCAGCTTCACATCCCGATTCCCTACTGCACCTGCGCAAGTCATGCTGCGCAATCCAGATGGTCCCTGCTGTCTCTGGGATCTGTGCGTTTATACAGGTATCTGCACCCCCCTGAAAGGTGCCAAATGTGACACCGGAGGGGGGGGGGGTTCCAAAAAGCAGAGATTTTTGTGTGAACCTCTGCTTTAATACCCAGCATCTTCACAGGAGTGGTAACTCTTACAGGTATGTTTTGCCGGATGTTTCCCATAAAAAAGTGATAAAAGCTTCCATAGCGTAAAATTATAGGGTGTGTTATTTAATTAGAGTAAAAAAGTATTGCACTTACATTAAAAGCATAACATGCAGTATAGAACCGGCCGGCTCTCAATTGCAACCCGTGGTTCCGGGATTTGCGTGCATTGCAGTGAGGGGGGGGGGAGCGACGTGCTGACGTCACCGCGATGCACGCAAATCCCAGAACCACGGGTACCCTACGATTTTACGCTATGGAAGCTTTTATCACTCTTATGGGAAACATCCGGCAAAACATACCTGTAACAGGAGTTACAATTCCTGTGAAGACGCTGGGATCTTGGCTGTATGCAATAAAAAGGCTCGGGCTGGGTATTAAGCCAGAAGCGCTTGTGATAAAAAGATCAACATTCCCCGGTGCATTGTGTGTTTCCGCAGTGGAGATCTACTAGAAATTTGAGTGGACTGTTTACAATGTGCACTTTA
Organism: Aquarana catesbeiana; assembly: GCF_042186555.1. NCBI lineage: Eukaryota > Metazoa > Chordata > Amphibia > Anura > Ranidae > Aquarana > Aquarana catesbeiana. Next base: position 117,150,417 of record NC_133325.1, read on the forward strand.
ATTTTATATTCACTTTAGAAAGGCTGAAGTATTTCAATTCACAGCACGGACTCACTTTATGAAAATATAGTGCGACTTGATATTGGTAATTTTAAAATATGTCTTGTAGTGCGATTTTGACCCCAGAGAAAAATGGGTTTCCTTCCATTACAGAAAACTGCAGAGAAATAAACTGCAACACATGATCTGAACAAGTTTAAGTACAAAAGTTAAAACCGATTTAGATTTTTTTTGTAAAATTTATGAATACCCAAGTTGCACCTTTTCATTTGTGCTCTGAGGCCACACATTAGAGATAGCAGTTCTGGAACAAGTGGTGGCAGGGTTTTATTCTTTCCATACAAGAATGCAGAATTACACACCACATGTGCAGCTGTCCCTTTACCCAATCTGACCACAATTACATACATTGTATAGTACCACGGGTGCATACTGGTCATCTTATGACAAGCTTTGATTGCTTTCTGACTTGCACAATGCAAAAAAGATAAATACTGACATAGGCTATCCATCACTTCCAGGTGTGTTAAGGAGTGCCCTCTACTAGTCACTGTGGTTCTTCCCGCTGGCCACCAAGTCCAGATAGCGATGTACCAACATTGCAGCCAGCAAAATAAAACCATGGCACCCCAGAAGGGGACACAGCAGTGGTGCCGCTAGCTCTCATATAGAGCCCTGGAGAGAAGTATTCATTTTTTTCTATTATAGGGTGCAGATGCCTCAAGTTTTAATATTTGGGCGGCTGCTGTGGAATAGTAGCAAAAGGAAGACAGCTCCACAGGAGAAGATGGCACCGGAAGATTACAGCTCCGGGCTTTTTTTTTTAATAAAGGGACTTCAAAAACCAGCTCTTATAGTTTAACATGTCATGTTTTGGTGAATTCACATTAGTGGGGGATTTGGGGGGCACCCCCTTGTTATTTGGGGGGGGGGGGGCTTCCAGATTCCAATAAGCACCCCACCAGCAGATCCCGACAACCACTGGCCAGGGTTGTCGGGAAAAGGCCCTTGTCCTCATCAACATGGGGGCAGGGTACTTTAGGGTGGGGGGGCAGAGCTTTCCTGCCCCAAAGAACCCGCCCCCCCACTTTGAGGGCATGTGGCCTGGTTTGGGGGGGGGGGGGGGCGTTTGCTCATCCCCTACCTTTCCTGACCTGCTCGGATAAGGGTCTGGATTTTGCAGGGGCCTCAAGCCATAAAAAAAAAAAAAAAAAAAAAAAAACACTATCTATACACACACACACACGCATATGGGGTGAGGGGAACCCTACACCGTTTTTTGCACTCCCCGCAGGTTTAAAAAAACACAAAACGTGCCTGAAAAACGCATCAAGCGCAGCTGCATAGATGTGAACCAAGACTTACACAAGTTGCTGCAGCCTGCAGGGGATGGAGTGAGATTTGCCTGCCAGGATCCTAAACAGCTTGTGTAGATAGTGAGAAGTAAATAGAAAAAAAAAGTAAAGTGGTTGTAAAGGCAGGTTTTTTTATCTTAATGCATTCAATGCATTAAGATAAAAAGTAAACTGTGTCCAGCAGCCACCCTATACTTACCTGAGCCCCATCTCCATCCAGTGATGTTGTACGAGAGACTGAGCTGTCCGGACACTCCCTTATTGGCTGAGATGAAGCGAAGCGCCATTGGCCCCCCACTGCTATCAAAGTCAGTGAGCCAATGGGGTGGGGGGTGGTGTTCCGGGCCACAGCTCAGTGTCTGAATGGACATGGGGAGCTGCGGCTCGGGTGCCCCCATAGCAAACTGCTTGCTGTGGGGGCGCTCAACAGGAGGGAGGGGCCAGGAGAGCCAAAGAGGGACCCGAGAATAGGAGCATCTGGGCTGCTCTGTGCAAGACCACTGCACAGAGCAAGTATGACAGGTTTTTTTTTTCTTCCGCTGACATCCGTCGCTCCATAGGCTAATATGGAGCGCCCCTTCAGGTCTGCCGTCAAAACTGACAGACGGACCTGAACGGTCCGACCGTGTGAAAGGGGCCTTAGGGCCAGTTCACATCAAGAATCACAGGAACAAGCTGCGCAACGCATAACGCAGTCTGGTGTGAACTTGCCCTTACGGACAAGCAAACTTATAGCAAAATGTTACCTGACAATTTAAAGACAAGATGAAAAAAAACATGTATCTGAAATAATTTTTCCTCTGCACATACCATTCCGGTGAGTGGTGCTGGAGTGGTGTCTGTGTAGAAATAGGTGGTTCCCCCAACAGTCTCCTTCTGGATAACCTGTCCTGCAGATGGGGGCTGGGAAACGGAGTTAGTAACTGGTGTTGAGGCACTAGTCGGCACCATGTAAGTAGCTGGGTTGGGTGTGTGACTTCGCCGTCGAGGGGCAGGAGAAGTGTGTGGTGTGATTTTAGGGGAATGGAGAGGGGAAGACCCAGCAGACAGCGACATCCCTAAAAAAACGACAAAGACATGGCTAGAGTCAGCGACACCGTAAACTGGAGTCCCAGTAAATTAAAATCCTTCACAGTATAAAATATCAAAAAATAAAGTGATTAACAAAAATACATATAGACCTACTGTATGCTTTTGGGTTTTAAATGCATTAGACGATGAAACTTAACACTGTTCTTCAAAATAAAATTATCTAAAATATTCTAGTGTGGTTCAGACGAATGTTTAGTGTTTTCTCAAAAGTGCATTATGTGAAAGTGAATTGAATGCATGTAATAGTTGCAAAAAAGTGGCCAGAAATTGTCAAAACAAATATATTTAGCTGTATGTAGCACATTTAGTGTATTACACATAGTTGCAAACTGTCATTAAAGAGCAAATAATGTATGCAATACAATAGAAGGATGATTTGTGCTGGGAAACCGAACATAAAAGATGGTGTAAAAAAACACCCTCTCTAAAACACCTCGCCGAGTCAAGAAAAACCCCACATACTCTCATAATTTGCACAATTAGCATAGAAAACCTAAATAATGAAAACCATTTCACTCACAACTAGTGGAAACTTCCAGTGCTTGCCATTACAGATGGAACCGAAAGGACAGTTTTAGGGCATGACACTAAAAGCCTGCCATAACTGCTATGTGCAAAAACACATATAGAAATAGCTCTCATGGGACTATGACACAGCTGGGTTTACAGGCACATCTGGCCAGACTTATTGCACATCCTTTAAAGCTGAACACACACAAATTAACAATTATATTTATATGTAAAGCTGGCCATAGACAGATTGAAATTTCGGCTGGTTCATCAGGTACTGGCAAAATTTAATTTTCGTAGAACATTTTGGTGCAAGAAGCCGACGTTTATTTTAAGCAATTCCAGATTAATTGTGAACATGCAGTATAGGAGCTAGCAGGTTCAAACCTGTCAAGTGCTTGATAAAACACATGACAAACATGAAAACAAATGCCCATGTAAACTAGGCCTTTCAAACATCTTGGAAGAGTTTTGGGACCTTTACAGAAATGAAAAACTCAGATCAAAATTATAACATTCAAACCAAGTAGTTTCTGCAGTCAACTCCTGGTCCAGCAACGGCGCATCCACCCGCACTGGAAACCGCTGCTCTAAGGGTGTCACTGCCACCAGATCAAGTGTAATGGACAGGCAGCGCCTGCTGCATAGTTTGCCAAATACTGGAGAATCAAATAGGAGGGAGACCACACTAGCGCTGAATTACTCTGCTCCTACCGCATTCTAGAGCAATGCTTCAGCTACGGTTGCCATGTTGATAAGCAAACAGTAGCTGCAGCATCGCTCTGGAATGCTTTTCTATAGGATGGATGGGCAGAGTGATAATCTGGCAAACTATGCAGTGGGTGCTGCCTGTCCATTACACTTGAACCGGCAGGAGTAACACCGTAGAGCAGAGGCACCCGGTGCCAGCAGCACCCTCGGTGGAGTGCTGTGGGGTCTCCCTCCTAGTCCTGCCCAGTAGCCAAACAGCCCATAACTTTTCCGAGTGAGGCATCCCAGCTGCAGTACAATTATATGGGAGAGCCTTCCTGGAACTGAAAGGCATTTATTAGGACAAGGAGAGGGGTTTGCGTGCAGAAGGCCCTGGACTGGGAAGGTAGGGTTGGAATGGCAAAGGATTGGGGGAGTGTGGTGGAGATGAGGCCCTGGACTAGAAAAGGATTTGTGCGAAAAAGACCAACTTAGGAGAGGGGGAGTGCAGGGGAGGCCCTGGGACTAGGAGGGGAGTACACCAGAGGCCCTAAACTTGAAAAGGGGGGTTGGTGAGGCAAGGGACCTGGATTTGGAGGACAGAGTGCAGCAGAGGCTCTGAATTGGGGGGGGGGCTGGAGGAGGCCTTGGATTAAGAGGGGAAGGGGTGCAGAGGAGGCCCTGACTAGAAAATGGTGGTAGGTATGGCAAAGGCCCCTGGATGGGGGGGGGGGGGGTCAAGGGAGATACTGGACTAGGTGTGTGGGTGCCTGAAGGTCCCAGAGGATGTATGGAGGTCCTGGACTAGGACAGCAGATGTCTGGAGTCCCTGGACTATGAGAGGGGGATTGTGGAGCACCAACTTCTATAGGTGAAGCTCTGGTGGCTGCAGATGCAGCAAAAAGTGGCCCAGCATACAGGACCTGTCTCAGCACCTGTCTGAATGAGCCCTTAGGGGAATTGATCTAAACTAGAACTGACAAATCGGAGCAGCTGTGCATGGCACCCAATCAGCTCATTTTCAAAATCTAAGCAAGCTGAAGTTGGAAGCTGATTGGTTGCCATGTACAGCTGTGATTCTGACTGCACCAGTTGATAAATTCCCCTCACTGCATTTTACATTTCTTACTCCTGACGACTGCATTATAAGTACAGCACATTCTTTGTTAAAGTGGTTGTAAAGGCTCAACCCTCATGCATTCTATACTTGAAGGTTAAAAACCTGTGTGCAGCAGCTCCCCCAGCCCCACCTAATACTTGTTTGAACCCCCCCCCCCGTCTTGATCCAGTGATGTCCACGTGCCTCGACTCTCCAGGGACTTGCACTCCTGATGGGCTTTTGGCATCAGTGGGAGCCATTGACTCCCGCTGCCATCACAGCCCATGAGCCAATCAGGAGACTGAGGGGGGCCGGGGTGTGCCACGGCTCCATGTGTGAATGAACACAGCCATGGCTTGGGAGTGCACCTGCTTGAGTGCCTCCATAGAAAGCTGCTTGCTGTGGGGGAAACCTGGCATAATGGAGGGGCCAGGAGCACCGGCGAGGGACTTCTCTGTGCAAAACATTACACAGAGCAGGCAAGTATAACATGTTTGTCATTTTAAAAAAAAAAAAATTACTTCAATATCACTTTAACCACCTCAGTCCCAGAAGGATTTACCCCCTTAATGACAAACCATTTTTTGCAACACAGCACTGTCGCTTTAACTGACAGTTGCACGGTTGAGCGACGTTGTACTCAAGCAAAAGTTGATATATTTTTTCCCACAAATATCGCTTTTTGGTGGCATTTGATCACCTCTGCGGTTTTTATTTTTTGCGCTATAAAAACGAAAAAAAACACGACAATTTTTGGGAAAAAAAAAAAAAGCACCAATGTATAAACACTGGCAGGAAAGTGGTTAACACTAGGGAGTGATCAAAGGGTTAACTGTTGCCTGGGTGTGTTCTAACAGTTTTGGGGCTGGGCTCACTGGAACACAGATCACTGGGAACAGTAGATCTCCATGAGGTCTCCTGACAGAACAGGGATCCACCTTTACATAAACAGATCCTAGTTCTGCCTCTACTGCGATTGCGGGCCGCCAAGGGACAGTCCTCAGGACCCGCTCACGTCCAGTGGCACATTGCACGGTTTGCGCAATCGAGTACATACATAGGTCGGCAAGTGGTTAAGGATATGTAATAGAACAGTTTTATTTTAATAAGATAAGTGTACAAAGGTTTGTACTGTGTTATATACTCACTTGTGAGTGTTATTAAAGCATATGACCCTTTAAGCTCCTCCCACTGTTGATGCAAACTGCAAAAAAAAAAAAAAAAAAAAAAGCCTGGGTGCTAGCTACACCGCTGCAACTGCTCACCACCAGAAGCTGAGCACCTCTCCAAATAAGATCCCAATGCATACTTTTGCTAGCTTTACAATTACGAAAAACAGTGTGCCATAGAAAACATTTCATAATGAAAGAATGAATTTTAAGAGGCACCACAGGGCATCTGCACAAGGCTGGATAGAAACCACAAATCTGAATCACACAGTTGGTTATATGCATACTTTTTTCCTGTACAGGTCACAATGTCAAAATTCCAACTTTTTTTTTTTATTTTTATTTTATTTATTTATTTTTTTTTTAATAGGGGCATTGTATTAATGTGTTGCATAAAAACTCAGATATTCTGCATTTTTATGCAGCACACCTTTATGGTATGAACAGGGCACATAGATAATTGTTTTTGCGGTGTACTGTAATCGAAAAACTCAAAAAGCTCAAAAACATTCAAAAAGGGTTAAAAAAAATTGAATGCTTGGGATTAGGACAAAAAAGGATGGGAACCTTGTGTTGCTTTACTAAAACTTATGCCCTGTACACACGATAGGATTTTCCAATGGAAAATGTGTGACAGGACCTTGTCGGAAATTCCTACCGTGCGTAGGCTCCATCACACATTTTCCATAGGAATTTCCAACACAAAGTTTGAGAGCAGGCTATAAAATTTTCCGACAACAAAATCCGTTGTCGGAAATTTCGATCGTGTGTACACAAATCCGACGCACAAAGTGCCACGCATGCTCAGAATAAATTAAGAGACAAAAGCTATTGGCTACTGCCCCGTTTATTGTCCCAACGTACGTGTTTTACCACAGTGTTCAGAACGATCAGATTTTCCGACAACTTTGTGTGACCGTGTGTATGCAAGACAAGTTTGAGCCAACATCCGTCGGAAAAAATCCATGGATTTTGTTGTCGGAATGTCCGATCAATGTCCGACCGTGTGTACAGGGCATAAAGTGCAAAATCTGGTGCAGCTGGCCATGGTAGCCAGCTTCTAACTTCAGTTTGTGACCAAAACACACACACACACACACACACACACACACACACACACGGAAGCAGATTGGTTTCTATGCAGAGCTGCATGAGATTTTGTACTCTACAGTTTTAGTAAATCAACCCCCAATGACCTGGAAGAAACCACCTTCAGTAAGAAAGGACTAAAGCCTTAGGGCAAGGTTCACACTTGTACAGCAAACGCTCACATGACGTATGCAAATCAATGGTTCCCTGAAGAGCCATCTTAACTCGGTCCGACTTAGAAAAAGGTTCCTGCACTACTTTGTCCCGACTTTGACATGCGCTCTGAGGAAAAAAAAAAAAAAAGTGTATGTATACACACGGAGTTCCCCCTTAAAGACCATAACAGGCCCTTCGTTCTTGTAGGGTCATAACAGACCCTCATCCGAGCCCCACAAAGCACCTTGTCCCCATGTTGATGAGAACAAGGACCTCTTCCCAACAACCCTGGCCGGTGGTTGTCGGGCTTATCAGACTCTGGAAGCCCCTTTAACAAGGGGGCCCCCCACCCTATGTGATTGAGTATGGGGTACATTGTACCCCTACCCACTCAAAAAAAATAAAAAATACATTAAAATAAAAATAAAATAAAAGGACTTAGACTTACCGGTGACGGTATTTCTAAGAGCCTTTCAGGACAGCCTTGGAGAACGCAGCTCCACCCATTTTCCAGGAAACACATGCAGCCTTTAAATCCCTCCTCTTCCACCATGGCTTCAGTTATTGTGGTCTCCGACATACTGGAAAAAACAAAGCACAGAAAACCACCATGATAGACACTTAAAACCACTTCTAAGATAAAAGGGAGGGAAGTAGCAGTTGTCCTGAAAGGCTTAGAAATACAGTCACCGGTAAGTCCAAGTCTCTCAAATCGCCTTTCAGGACAACCGAGAAACTTACCCCCTAGGGTGAGACTACTGCCTGCACTACCTTCCTGCCGAAGGCTTGATCTGCGGCAGACAGCAAGTCCAACCTATGTCAGAAATGACGAGAAGTTGGACCAAGTGGCAGCCTTGCAAATTTGTTCAGGCATAGCACTGGGCCTTTCGGCCCAGGAAACTGCCACTGATCTCGTAGAATGGAGCAGCAATACCTGAGGGGGGCATTTCTCCCTTGGCCTTGTAGGCCTCTCTGAATGCCAATTTAAGCCATCTGCCCAGCGTCTTTTTGGAAGCTTTCTTCCCTTTACATGAGCCCAAAAATATCAAAGTGCGTTTGACCTTCTGAATTCTTTAGTAACTGTTAGAAAAAACAAACATCTCATGTCCAGTGTGAAAAGCTCCTCCTGGACTGGCACGAGCTGAAGAGAAAGTGGGCAGGACTATTTCCTGTAAGTGGTGAAAGGTCAAAGAAACCTTGGGTAGGAATATGCTGGGTCTGTTTGAAGGATCACTGTCTGCAAAGACCTTCAGAAAAGGTTGCGACTGCCAGGGCCTGAAGCTTGCGGACTTTTCTTGCCGATGTGATGGCTACCAGAAAAACTGTTTTGTTTTAAGAACCAAGTTCTTGAATGATGCTTCCTGTAAGGGTTCAAAACAGAGCTCCCTGTAAAAGCCAGACAAATCCCAACTGGGAAAAAATCTTGAGGGCTACTGGCCTATTTCTTCCAAAAAAAAAAAAAACAAAAAAAAAAAACACCCCTGGGTTTTCAGGGTGCTGGCTGCCAGCCCCTTCTCAATTCCATCATGGAGAAATTCTAAGACTGACACTAAACTTGACCTGGAGGGCCTTAGAAGTGCAACAGGAATTGTTTTTTTCCAAACTTTCAGGTATATGCCTCGAGTGACCTCTTCTACTGGAAAGTAGGGTCTTCACTAATTTATCAGCTAGTCCCTTGGCTTTCAGGTCTTCCTCAATGTAGTCGGTTTGTTTCCAGATGGTTCACCGACCCCTGCGTTAGTTAGCAGGTCCTTTCTGGGTGGCAGCTTCCATAGAGGTTGTGGCCAGGTTTAGTAGTGTTGCAAACCAGGGCCTTTTTGGCCAGAAGGGAGTGACCAGGATCAGATTGGCATTTTCCTCCCTGAATTTCCTTAGAACCAGTGGTACCAGGGGAAAGGCGTAGCACAGCTGTTAATGCCACAGATGGCTGAGAACATCTATGCCTACTGTCTAGTCTTCTCGGTGGAGAGAGAACTTCTGTACTGTTAAGTTCTGTTGGCTGGCAAACATTTCTATTTGAGGTTGCCCCCAAGCTTCAGAGAGCATCAAGAAAACTTCTCGTATCAGACTCCACTGCTTCCACCAGTCTCCTGCTTAGTAGGTCTGCTAGCAGATTCTGGAATCCCTTCAGATGAACTGCTGACGAGGCCACGTTCTGCCCATGTAAGTAGCTGACTGGCCAGCTCTAGAAGCCCTCTGCTCCTGGTTCCTCCTTGTTTCAATAAGCTACTGCAGTTGTATTGTCTGAGAGAACCTGAACAAGTTTGTCCCCTTACCACTTGTTGAAAAGCTAGGAGACCGAGAAAGATCGCCTTCAGTTCCCACCAATTTGAGGACTTCCGCTTAGGACCAGGCCCGAGAGGTTTGACTGTCCAGGTGTGCTCCCCAGCCCCAAGAACTCACGTCTTAGACGTTTGTCTAGGGGAAAGAACTTTTGCCAGGTTGGTTGAATTCTTCCACCACCAGAGCGCCCGCTTTACGTTTGGAGGCAAGTTTGATCCATTTTTCTAGCAGCTCCTGGTGTGACCACCTTTGCAAGACATTCATCTGGAGGGGTCTGGAATGTAATCAAGCACACTGAATAGCTAGAAAATCGATGCTGTGAGAAGTTCAAAAAGACTGTCATGGCTGATGTGACTGACAGAGGTTGGTCTGAACCTGTCTCACTGCAGATTGGATCCTCTTCTGGTGGCATAAAAATTTTGAATCGCCAAGTTTATGGTATAGCCCAGGAATTTCATCTCCTGCGTGGGCTCTAGATTTGATTTTTCTAGATTCAAGAGCCACCCTAAGTCCTTGGAGGCGAGCCTGAGACATCTGGAGATTTGTCAATTTGTCAAGACCTGTTCTTCAGAGTCTGCCAAAAACAGGTCGTCCATATATGGGATGACTGAAATCCCTCTCAGCTTCAGATGTTCCAGAGCTTCCACCATCTTTGTAAAGATTCTTCTGGGGGGAGGATGAAAGTCCAAACAACAGCGCTCTGAATTGGAGATACCAGACTGAGGTCCCAAGTTGAGGGCCAGACGTAGGGGGGGGAAAAAAAAAAAGAAAGCCCGAGTTATCTGGACCTGTAAATGGGCATCCCTTAGATCTGGGAAAAAGGATATGGGAATAGAAGCCTCGGCCTTCCTGATTTTGGGACCTGGATAATCATTTGTTGAATCAGATCCTGCAGCAGGGCTTATCATTGCAGAAGCTTTTTCCTGATCCATTGGCAGGGCCACAACATAGAATCTGCTCAGGGGTGGCTCTGAAAATTCCTAACTGTATCCCTGAGAGATTACAATTTTCACAAAAAGGCTTGTAGTTTTGTTCCACTGCAGGTGAAAGGCAGACAATCTTCCCCCTACTGGGTTAAGACTCATTTGTTTTTAGGGGGCTGGTATGGGGGAGATCTGAAGAGAACTCCTCTTCCCTTACCCCCTTTGGGAGACCCAGCAGCTTGATCCCCATTTTTGTGGGGCTGTTGAACAGCACAAAAATTTTTTGATCGGTCGTTTCTTCTTGGAAGGGAAAGCCTTTTTCTTGTCGGCTGTCCTGTCCAAAACTGTTTCAAGGTCCGGACCAAAAAGAAAACACCCAAGAAAGTTAAGCCGCACAGCCTAATCTTGGAAGCTGTGTCACCAGACCAAGTTTTTAGCCAGATAGCACATCTAGCTGAATTCACCTGCGCGGATGACCTTGCTGACATCTTAACCGATTCAGCAGATGCATCAGCCATGTACTTTACTGCCTTCAGTATCAATGGAAAGGACTCCAAAAGATCTTTCCTTGATGTGCCTGCCTCTACAAGGTTCCCTGCGACAACCATGGAAGCCATAGCGGGTTTGAGGCTGGCTGATGTGGAATCCCACGCTTTTTTCAAGAGGGAGTCTGCTCCCTCTCTCCGCTCCCTCCCTTTATCGCATCCTTCAGCACCTCCATGTCCTCGAATGCTAGGTCTGTGCATCAGGAAACCTGCAAGAATGCAGCATCTACCCGTGGTTTCTTATTCCATACCCCAGACTCATCTTCGAAGGGAAACCTTCTCCCAAGGGTCTTGGAAAAGGGGCCTCTCTCAGGGTCCTTCCATTTCTTCTTTACCGTCTGAGAGAATTCTATGGACTGGGAATTTAGTGTCATCCAGTCCCTGGTACATTTTGTCACGAACCGACAGTTGCACCTTTTCCTGGTTTTCGAAGGTAGTGTAGATCGCTCTCAGTTGGTCGTCCACTTCCTCCAAAGATAGCTGGTATTTAGAGGTTTGGCTATCGTCTTCCTGCTCGTCTGAAGCCCTGAGGGAGGGAAGAGTACTTGCCCTCATCACCTGAGGCCACAACCTCCACTGCTCTGGAGGAGGATGCCCTCGGGCTGGATGGTGGAGGCTCAACATGGACTGCCGGGCTCTGTACCAGCATGGACTTGACTGAACTCAGTGAGCTCGTAAGTTCCCGTACTGAAGGGAACAAGTCCTTGTATTGCTGGGATGTTTCCTCTTCAACCAAGTCCTTAATACAAGACCGCATTGCCTTCTGCCATGAATCTCTAAGTGGGGTTCTTGCAGGAGGGACATTTCCTCTGACTTGGTGGATTTGAATGTTTGGACTTTCCGAACGCTTTTCCTGCAATGAGAAAAAAAAAAAAAAACTCACCTAGGGCCCCTAACGTAATTTACCAACCCCCTAGTGCGCAGCTAGGCCACCGGGCAGAAAGGAAACAGTGACATCATAACAGCAACCACCCAGTCTACACTGCAGGGTCCGAGTAAAGTAACCTCAGACCGTGCAGCCACAGGCTCCCTGCAGGGTGGATCCAACAAAACAGCAAAACATAAGTCCATATGGATCAGAATAAAGGGCACAGACACCGCGCCTCCTACAGGCTCTTGCATCAAGTATAGAAATGAACAGAAAGAATTTCTACTGCACTCGTGTAGGTGATATTGATGTAAAATGGTAGTAATTTTGGATGGTAGGTTGCATAGGAAGACCATGCGTGTCCCGCTGCCTAAACTGACCAGGGGTTGTCCAAAGAATGCCGAGTGAGAAAACGAGGATGAAGGCGCATGATCTAACGCATGGATCAAAATGATAGTTTATTCTTAAACAAAGTAGAGTACAAAGAAGTTGCTACGTATTCATGTGAACTAGGTTACAAAATGTTCATTTAGAATTAAATTCTGCCCCTGCAAGGGCAAATGCTCAATGGTAGGCCAACGAGTTTCGAGGGGTTCCCTATTCATCAGAGTCTTGGAAAACGAAAGTCTGTATAATGTGGCTGATTGGGAGATGTATCACATAGTGGGTGACGTATTCTCCTTTACTCTAAAAAGTATCCACATCCCAGCGCGCCATGTACCGCGTACTGCTACTTTTCTTGCAGCACACTCTGCTAGGAGGATCGTAGAGAAAAAAAAAAAAAGCCTCCAGCCAACGTGTATGGGCTGCAGCTCTTCAACAAGCTAAAACACAGGTACAGATGACAGAAAAACAAATAACAAACCATGTACTTTATAGTACTTAGAGCGCTGGGATGTGGATACTTTTAGAGTAAAGGAGAATACATCACCCACTATGTGATACATCTGCCTATCAGCCACTCCACTCTGTAAATCTAACACATTATACAGATTGTTTTCCAAGGCTCTGATGAAAAGGGAACCCTTCAAAACGCATTAGCCTACCATTGAGCATTTGCCCTTGCTTGGGCATAATTAATTCTGAATGAACATTTTGTAACCTAGTTTCCATGAATACGTAGTAACCTTTGTACTCCTACTTCAAGAACAAACTCTCATTTTGATCCATGTGTTAGATCACGCGCCTTCTTTTCTCACTTGGCCCTTGCACCCCCTGAGCTTGATTGTCCCTGCAAAAGATAAGACAGAGTTAAGCCTACACCCCCCACCTTGGGGTGCAGTTCCCTGGCTTCAGCATGCGCTGTCACCATGGCAGAGGAAACAATAACTGAAGCCATGGTGGAAGAGGGATTTAAAGGCTGCACGTGTTTCCTGGAAAATGGGGGGAGCTGCACTCTCCAAGGTTGTCCTGAAAGGCGATTTGAGAGGAAAAATATAAAAAAAAAAAAAAAAAAAACAGGTTTTTGACAAAGTGATTTATTAAATCAGCTTTGGCGTCTTCCGATTTCTTCTGCCCTCTCTGGCTCTTCTCCCTCTGACGCCCTCTCCCACCCTAATGCTAGGTCCGCTGTGTGCCATTATGTATATAGGCATGGGGCGGGGCCACCGGGTGATGTCATCTGGAGGCCCCAACCCCTTAAGACAGTGACATCACAATGGGGCTAGGCATCTGGATAATGTCACCCGCTGGCCCTGCCCCATATCTATATGTAATGGCACACCACAGACCTAGCATTAGTGCATGAGAGAGCGTAGGGAGAAGAAAGGGCAGAGACATCAGAGCTGATTTAATAAACGACTTTGTCAAAAACCTGTGTACTTTGACACTTTAGGTGAATGGGTAGGGGTACAACGAACCCCATACTCAGGGTGGGGGGTCTGGGCCCACCCCCCGTTAAAGGGGGCTTCCAAATTCCAATAAGACCCCCGCCCGCAGACCCTGACAACCACCGGCCAGGGTTGTCGGGAAAAGGCCCTTGTCCTCAACATGGGGACAAGGTGCTTGGGGGTGGGGGCGCAGGACCCCCCCTGCCCCAAAGCACCCACACCCCCATGTTGAAGGCATGTGGCCTTGTATGGTTCAGGAGGGGGGCACTCACTCAGTTCCCACCCCCTTTCCTGGCCTGCGTGCTCAGATAAGGGTCTGGTATGGATTTGAGGGGACCCCACGCATTTTTTTTGGCAAGGGGAGCCCCTTAAAATCCATACCAAAAGGGCTGCTATGGTTTTGGAGGGGGGAACCCATGCAATTTCTCATTTGGCGTGGAGTTTCCCCTAAAGATTCATACCAGACACAAAAGTGCCTGGTATTGTCGGGATCAATATCGGATCCCCGTTTTGTTGAAAAATCACTTTGAAATACAACCCCCTAGAATTTCTGGCTGTGGCCAGCTTGAGTAAGGACAGAGGATTCATGCGGCATCATCAAAAATAACTCCTCTTGAATTTTAAATAAATCACCGGTTTCAGCCAACCAACACTTAAGCCACAGGATGTGGACAGACATGGTGCCCACACATCAAAGCTGCCTTACGGAGTCTTTCAAGGGAACCAAAAAACAAGGCTCCAAGTCTTCCAGAAGCTGCTAAATAGCAGATCTTCCAGATCTGATTTTCTGGAATGCTTTGTCCAGATTTTAAGGGCTTGGCAAACTCCCACTGCAGGCTGCAGAGCCATTCCTACCAGAGAGAAGGAAGCCTTGAAAGGGCCTCCAACCTCTTATCCTTGACATCTTTAAAGAACGGGACCTCATCCACCAGGACCACAAGGGTCTTAAACAACTCCACGATCCTGCCATCTTTGCATTTCCAGATCCCTCTCCCCAGGCTCTGCTAGATCGCTGAGAAAGTGGTAATGAAAGGCTTACTTTGATGTAATAAGAGGATTTTCTGCACCAGTGAAGTCCTGCCCCTCACAATGCGCTACTTCGAGCCCCTGGAGGAGGACATTGTCTACACATCACATCCATGCAGGGAAACCACACTACATTTCCCGCAACACCTAGGGAAATTGAGATCGCGGAAAGTGTGTGTGTGCGTGGTGGTGGTGGGAGGGGGGGACCGCAGAACAGGCCTGTCGTACACACGATCTGATTGTTGGCTGACCGGACATCCGATTATTGTGCAAAAGACTGTGCCAGGAACTTGTCTTGCATACCAACAGTACACAATTGTTGGCCAACAAACGTAGTGACGTACTACGAGGAATTTCAGCTCTTGAGCGCCACCCTTTGGGCCCCTTCTGCTAATTTCCCGTTTGGTGCGCATGAATTCTGAGCTTGCGCACTTGTACTTGCGACTTGTGTACTGACGATATGAAAATCAGACATACTATTGTCCGTCGAAAATTTACTAGCCTGCCATGCAACATTTGTTGGCCGAAAGTTGGACGTGTCAGAAGGTGCGTACTAATGGTCAGATTTTAGGACAGTCTGTCAGACAATCCCAACAATCTGATAATGCGTATGAGGCTTTACAAAGTAGAATTTACAGGGAATGATGCCTGTGATAAGAGAAAAGGACGGTACATTTTTATTTTAAGAGGATGGTAGTAAAGCACCAACAGGGGAAAAAGGTTTCTGCCTGAAGTTCAGCTTTAATATAGATTGAAAGCCCAATTTCATTTCTTGTAGGATTCCTCATTCCTCCATGGGGCGGCTTTTACGAGCAAGATTCTTTGGCGTTGAAAGACCTTCTCTGAATCCACCCCCATCAGAGTTGTTAATAAGCCCAGATAGAGGAATAAATTCCATGAAAGATCTTCAGAAAGACACAGGGGAGCACCCCATCACCCAAGGACATTTTCACAAAAATTGAGCTTAGCCAAGCTGGGAGAGGATAGGTCTAGAAAAAAAGTACTTTTTTGGCCAGTGTCCACTCACCTGAAAGTAGCATCATAACCCAATAGTCATGACTATCTAGCTCCTATGTGATGTGCAAAATATTTCCTAACTGATCAGATTTCCACATATTTTGACAGTGCGTTATATCAGCCACACAAGAAAATGTAATCTCACTGCAAGAATTAGGCCTTATTGAAATGAGAACTACAAATCAATAAGTCATTTGTATGAAGAAAAAAAAAAAAAAAAAAAAAAGGGTTGTAGACAATCCAACCAATTGCGAGTGAAAGATCGCTTGCAACATGTGCTTTCACAGTGGGGGGGTCTGCTTGTTCAGCAAGGGATATATCCACTGGGCAGGCAGATGACAGGTCTGTGTCCACTCCACTGATGCATTGCAAAGAGCTTTCCTCTATGGGCTGTTGGATGTAAAAAATGGACTGCCTGCACAGTTTACATCCCATTGTCATCCGATCCACAAGACTGATGGGAAACCGATCCCGTGTCTTTTTAGCAGATCAGATGTCGGTGGGTTTAAATGGACACGCCCGTTTACATCCATTACTCCATAAAGAGCAATGGATGGTCTGATTGGGTCTGCCTGTCAGTTTTTTAGACGTACCCGATCAGCCTGTCCATGTGAAAAGGGGCCCAAGAGTCATTAAATACGTTAACTGTCATTCTTTACATAAGGAGGCTACACAATGGGCAACAATGGTTCCTTACCGTTTTTTTCTCAATGCACAACTACCAATAAAGTGCAACTGAAAACAATGAACACTTCAGAGAAAAAAGATAATCTGTGCCATTGGTAGGGCAGGCCTTAAATTATGTGGTTGAAGAAAAGAAAATGTCTTAAATTGCCCCATCAAAACAGTCAGTGTTGATAGGGGAAATCCCTCCTGCAGTGCTATTGTGTTCTGCCAGTAGGGAGCCCTCCACACCAGCAGAATAAAACGATCACTGCTGCTAGCTACGGCCGCAGGCAATTAATGGGTATAAACAACATGACAGGCTGGTTTGTACAGAAGAAGTTGACAGATGAATCAACTTCAGTACAACCAGCCTGCCTATAAACAGACAGATTGAAATTCAGCCGGTTCCTCCTGAATTGGAGGAATTTCAATCCATCTATGGTCTGCTTAAGGCTGAATTTTTTAGTACTCCATATTGCACTAAAACAAGAACCTAGGGCTATGTTATGCAACAATGCAAATATGGGACAGCAAACAAGTTAGTACAAAAAAAAAAAAATGTTTGGCATTAGTTTGCTTGTAAGCACGATGGCGCATAAACAGAACTTTTACTAGATATAGACATTAACAGATTAGTGCTGCAAATCTTAAAACAGTTTGATTTACACTAATTTTATGGCTTTTGCACTTTAACAAAATGGTGTTAAAACCAGTCTCTGCATGGCTTACTAACCACGGCTTTTTTGCACAAGACAAGATTTTGCCAGCTTGCAGGAAGAGTGTCACCTGCGTTAATGTGTTACACGGCTCAAAGTCCCATCTCCCACTCTGTGCAGAACGGCAAAGGAAATGTAACAAAAAATAGTAAGCATAATAGCAATGGGAGGATTTTTCTCTTTAGATGCCATCGAACCCTCATTCTCACCATGCCAGGATTCACTCGCTGTTCCTACCACTGTTGTGGCCTACACCAGAATTCCCAGCTTCCGATGCTAAAACCAGCCATACACGGATCAAAATTTGGCTGGTTCAGAAGGAAAAAGGCTGAATTTTGATCCATGTATGAGCAGGCTGGTCGTACACGTTAAATCAAGTTGTGTACAAAGCAGCCTGTACTTTTTTTTTATTACGAACAATCAGTGCCACTAGCTATAGCCAGAAACACTGATCAGTATGTTCTGATGGTGGTGAAGTTTCTCTCCTGTCAGAATACAATATTACCACAGAGGGAAGAATTCCCCCATCCACATCGAATGTTCTTGATGGGAATCTGATTTTTTGTTCAACCCACCGTTTGCCACTTTTTTCGTCCCACAATATAAATTCCTTTGAAGTTGAAAATCAGATTTAAGCCAAGATTAGACTGGCTTCTATACTGCCATGCCTTAGGAAGTGGCCACTCATTTTGGGGGGGTTTACATTGCTCAAGTGTAGACATGCATTTTCAAACTCACATGTGTAATATAGTATAATCATCATAAATCACATATCACTTTGAAATTAGCATGAAACTCCAAGATATGAACACAAGGCTCAAAAAGCACCTAAAGCTTCCACAGACTGGCTAATATCACCAAAACACAGCATAGCTTTCACTTCTTAAACCACTTTCATTTACCAAAATGTCACGGCAAGCCCCAAAAAAGGAGAAGTGAGGGTTTAGCTCACGTAAAACAAAAACAAAACATGAAAACAAGATGTTCAAAGTTATTTTGAGATTTGGAAAACAAAAACGCACCTGAAGTGAGAACATGGCGTACAATACTTCACTGCAGTTCATATCATTTGGGAAATTTGTAAGTTTGCATTGGAGTTTTTGGGTCTGCAAAGCTACTGTAGCCCCAGAGCTCCAAAACTTTGAGTGTATTATCCAGAAGGCAACTAGGTACAGGAATCACATCAAGGAGATTGCCCAGTTGGCACGAAAGACAAACTAAAATATCACTTCTTGGGGGGGGTATGGAATGACCCTTAAGATATCAAAAGCCACATTTGACTTGAACAAGAGATGATTACCACAAGCGGCTACTGTATATTCTAGACTGAGCAGTGGCTAGTCTATCCTAGCATGCAAATTAGTTTGGTCCAAGCTGGACCAAACCAATTTAAGTGCCAGGGAAACCTGGAGCTCTGAGTCAGCAAATTAGGGTTAAAGCTGTTGTAAAGGCAGAAGGTTTTTATCCTAATGCATTCTATGCATTAAAGTGATACTAAATTTTATTTATTTTTTTCAGAAAAAGGCGAAAAAACCTGTCCTACAGCTGCCCCCTCCCCCCTTCCTACCAGAGCCCAGATCAGATGATGTGCACGAGCCCAGAGGCTCCAGCTGCTGTCTCTCCGCATGGGACAGACTGCTAGCAGCAAGAGCCATTGGCTCCCACTGCTGTCAATTAAATCCTGTTTTGATACCTGGTATGCTTTATGAATTTTCTGCACTTACGATGGCTTTATTTATGGTTTAAATATTTTTGGCGCTATATTTTATTTATAAATTGCTAGGCGAGCCTTTTTCCCCCCTCACTCTCGCAACTTTGAAGTTAGTGCTTACTCATCCCTGGCATCTGCATGAGGTTAGAATGCAGCTTCACACCTAGTAGTTATAATCAGAAGTGGATGACAAATGCAAGGTCAGCAAAGTGGAACCGAAATACATGGTGGATAGGATGGTGGTACTGGCAGACATAGCAGCTAGAAACAGCTTTGATCCATCATGGATTCACAACCAGTGCTTACAAACTGTCATATTTGAACCTCTTATAAGATGTTCATTATATTGCGAAGTTCTATCTATCTATCTATCTATATTTGGTGTGCTCACATAATAGGGACAGTGCTGCGCACACTATGCATCTCCACCACACCCATGCTCTGAGATATCTACTCTTACCCACCATTAAGAGATGCATCAATAATTAAAGCATCCAGACTCCTTAGGGTGGCATATAAAAAAAAATAGTGTGGTATGTAACAATTGGACATTAAGTACAAGACCCCATTTTGTATTCCGTCTACCTTCTGTACCACATCACGCCGATTAGGCACTGCACCTTACCAAAATTACAATAAACCAGGCACAAAGGATCAAGGGTACACCATGATCTTCAGATCATATGAGAGCTGTAGATATAGGTATGAATGTCAATTACATCATATCCTCTCTCCTAACTACATTTCCCATGAATCTTTGGGATTCGAGTGAATGTGGGAGGGTAGACTAGGCCTGTAAATGTTAAATGTGGTCAAGCCCACTTGAACATAAATCACACCTCATTCTGAAGCCACACTGCTCAGTAACACAGGATAGGTTACAGTCTTATAAATGCAAAGCATGTCTGTTCTCTCCCCTCCATCCACAACAGGAGATAAGGGCAATATGTTTACTTGCTTTATGTAATCATTACTGAACTGTAGATACATGCCCATAATTACACATTATGCACACTGTACAGTGGGGATCGAAAGTTTGGGCACCCCAGGTAAAAATGTGTATTATGTGCATAACGAAGCCAAGGAAAAAAAAAAGGAAAAAAAAAAAATCTCCAAATGGCATCAAATTACAGATTAGACATTCATATGTCAAAAAAGTTAGATTTTATTTCCATCATTTACACTTTCAAAAATTACAGAAAACAAAAATGGCATCTGCAAAAGTTTAGGCACCCTGCAGAATTTATAGCATGCACTGCCCCCTTTGCAAGCTGAGACCTGTCAGTGTCATGGATTGTTCTCAATCATCGTCTGGGAAGACCAGGTGATGTCAATCTCAAATGTTTTAAATAGCCAGACTCATCTGACCTTGCCCCAACCATCAGCACCATGGGTTCTTCTAAGCAGTTGTCTAGAAAACTGAAAGTAGTTGACGCTCACAAAGCTGGAGAAGGCTATAAGAAGATAGCAAAGCGTTTTCAGATGTCAATATCCTCTGTTCGGAATGTAATTAAGAAAATGGCAGTCATCAGTAGCAGTGGAAGTTAAAGCAAGATCTGGAAGACCAAGAAAAATATCAGACAAAACAGCTTGCAGGATTGTGAGAAAAGCAATTCAAAAACCACGTTTGACTGCACGATCCCTCCAGAAAGATATGGCAGACACTGGAGTTGTGGTACACTATTCCACTATAAAGAGATACTTGTACAAATATGGTCTTCATGGAAGAGTCATCAGAAGAAAACCTCTTCTACGTCCTCACCACAAAAATCAGCGTTTGAACTTTGCAAATGAACATATAGACAAGCCTGAGGCATTTTGGAAACAAGTTCTGTGGACTGATGAGGTTAAAAGGTTACTTTTTGGCCAGAATGAGCAAAGGTACGTTTGGAGAAGAAAGGGCACAGAATTTAATGAAAAGAACCTCTGTCCAACTGTTAAGCATGGGGGGATCAATCATGCTTTGGGGTTGTATTTCAGCCAGTGGCACAGGGAACATTTCACGAGTAGAAGGAAAAAATGGATTCAATAAAATTTCAGCAAATTTTGGATGGTAACTTGATGCCATCTGTGAAAAAGCTGAAGTTAAAGAGAGGATGGCTTCTACAAATGGATAATGATCCTAAACACACCTCAAAACCCACGGGGGATTACATCAAGAGGAGTAAACTGAAGGTTTTGCCATGGCCTTCACAATCTCCTGAACTCAACATTATTGAAAATCTATGGATAGACCTTAAAAAGAGCAGTGCGTGACAGACAGCCCAGAAATCTCAAAGAACTGGAAGACTTTTGTAAGGAAGAATGGGCAAAGATACCTCAAACAAGAATTGAAAGACTCTTGGCTGGTTACAAAAAGCGTTTACAAGCTGTGATACTTGCCAAAGGGGGCAGTACAAAATATTAACTCTGCAGGGTGCCCAAACTTTTGCAGACACCATTTTTTGTTTTCTGTAATTTTGAAAGTGTAAATGATGGAAATAAAATCTAACTTTTTTTGACATAAGAATGTCCAATCTGTAATTTGATGCCATTTGGAGATCTTTCCTTGGCTTCGTTATGCACATTAATACACATTTTTACCTGGGGTGCCCAAACTTTCGATGCCCACTGTACTCTGCTTTGAGATCTTTCTAATAGTAATCAGTGCTGGTATGATGTACGAGAACATCCCTATCCACACCACAGAAATAGCCGGGACAGAATGCTTTACATCAGCATGTGGCACAAGTAAATGTCGGCATGTGAAGAGGGGGGGGGAGAAAAAAAAAAAAAAAAAAAAAAAAAAAAACACGCAGCACTAATTTACTAATCAACACAATGGTGGAACCCTCTAATGTATGGAAATCCCAATAGACTTCAATATCAGTGCGGTCTCAGAGCCCATATGTGCAGAGCGGGGATCGTTACTAAACATCAGCAGATTGACAAGGGCTGTGACAGACCTTGTATATTAAAGCGAAGCTCCACCCAAAAGTGGAACTTCCACTCATTTGTCTCCTCTCCCCCTCCGGTGCCACAATTGGCACCTTTCAGGGATGGGGGGTGGCGGCAGTGCAATGCTATGCGCCCAAGCCCAACCTTTTTCAAGCCAATCTCAGTGCCCCTAAAGGGCCGGCCGCTCCTGGTAAGACCCCTTTCACATAGAGCGGACTGTCAAGCAGATCTACCTGCTCAGCGGGGGAACAGTCTGTTGATCCCCGCTGAGCAGGCGGAAGACAGGTCCATGTCCGCTCCGCTGAGCGGCTAAGGACACAGCTCTCTATTCTCTATGAGACAGTCGGATGGAAACAGACCGCCTGTCCATTTCCATCGGATGCCATCCGATCTGGTAGATGGATGGGGAATGGAATCCCCATCAGTCTGTTTTTAGCAGACTGGATCAGATGCAAGCATGTGTAAACGGACACAAGTCCATTTACATCAGTCTCTCCATACAGAACAAAGGGTGGTCCAATCGGGCCTGTCTGAAAAACGGACAGGCAGACCCGATCGGTGTGCTTGTGTGAAAGGGGCCCAAGGCCTTGTTCACACGTGGCATACAAAGCTTACCTGTACAGGGATGCATAGGTGTTCCGTGCAAGCAGTCCCATTGATGTAATTTGGGATGTAGCAACTGCACGAACAGTCGTTGCTCCCAATTTTACATCCATGTAGGTCCGCATGCATGTCCCTGATCTCCTTACATCCAAACAGTGTCCGGAGGGTGTGACGCGTGTGCCTTGGTGCGCAGATGGGTGCCGGACATCTGGGTACGTTGTGCTGCTTGGCCACTCTTTCATCCGCGGTGCATCATGGCGCGACGCTTTGACACAACGGGGAGGGGTATTTAAGGACCCACGTGGCAGTGACCATATTCTTGGGATCCTTGGAAGCCTCACGTTCAACAGTATAGGAAAACAGGTATTGGTAGAGGATGGAGTAATATACTTTCCCTTTTAAACAAATACTGGTAATGGATACTTATAGTAGTGGGATATATTTTGATATATACAGGCATCGATCAATGAGTGAGGTTCACCATTTTCTGTTCCTTCTTTGTTCTGGGGGGAACATGTGCCCCAATAGATGGATGGGCTTTGTTTACCATCAATATTGAGGCAAGTACTTTTTGGGATTATGGATATCAAGCCCTAAGTGAATGCTCTGTGTCTATTCTATACCAAGGTTCCTTTTTTGTTTTCTCATTTAGTAACTCCCCTTGGGTGATTCTTTGTGATGCAATCCCCATTTTCCTCTGGGCGGTAGAGGCTTCCAATTTAGTAGCCAAGGAGGAGCTCAGGCATGTTTGCAACCTGCACGTGCAGAGCCCGCCAGGAAGTCGGCACTGCAGAGCACTAATGAATGAATGACCTAGCGCTGCAAATGCGAACTGAATCGCCTCAAGGCGCTTGGTCCATCCTGTGGGTTGAGCTTGCTAGAAGAGGTAGGTCTTGAGTTTCTTCCTGAAGGCCTGATGGTTTTCTTCCATACGGATGTTGGTCGGTAGAGTGTTCCATAGCCGTGGTCCTTGGACTGCGAATCTTCGTTCTCCCTTTGATTTGTAGCGGGATTTGGGAACGTGGAGTAGGTTTTGGTGGGTTGATCAAAAACTGCGATTAGGTACGTAGCGTTTTTTCTCACATAGGTATTGAGGCGCGTTTCCATGTAGGCATTTGTGGGTAAGGCAGAGGGTCTTGAATGTGATCCGATCCTTTATGGTTAGCCAATGTAGGCTCCTCAGAGGGGGAAATGGGTTCCCAAGGTTTTTTCCTGTTAGTCTTGCTGCAGTGTTTTGGATGAGTTCTAGGCGTGCACTCTGGTATTTAGGAAGTCCGGCATAGAGGGGAGTTTGCATAGTTGAGTCGGGAGTTAATGATGGTTCCAACTGCTGCTGCTTTGTCCTCTTTAGGAATGAAGGGGATGAGTCTGCGTAGCAGGCGAAGGTGGTGGTGAGATCCGCTGACTACTGATGCAATTTGTGTATCCATTGACATTTGAGTCAAAAATGACTCCAAGACTTTTGAATTTGGTGCTTGGGGCGATGGTCTGTCCAAAGACAGTGGGTGGAGTCCAAGGGCTGATCACAAGCAGTGAGGCATTTCCTGATCTCTGCAGCCGCGCATTCGGAAATGTCTCACTGCTTGCAATTAGCGCTCCGCAGTGCTGACTTTCTGGCGGGCTCTGCACGTGAGGCTTGCGAACACGCCTGAGCAGCATATACTTCCAGATAAATTCTTAGAAGCAAATTTCACTATGAATAGATCCTGGCCATGCAATTTTTTCCTTGGATTATTTTTAATAATGCGATATGGTGCATCAATGCAAACTACATATATATGTTTAATCGGCAGGATATTTTAACTGGTTAACATATTACCATTCACCCCTCACCCTCTGGCATTATTTGGAGGGGTCTGGATTGTGGATGCGGTACTTGGTTGGATTTCATTTCTCATCTTAATACAATTTTGTCTGGGCCTCTAGACTCAACATGAGGTAGGGCCCTCTGGTTTGTTTTAGGGAATGTCTCTTGCCCCTCTTTCAAGTGCAGCCATAGATTTATATAGGACATTTTTGATATCTGTTTTCAATTATTATACAGACCACACATACAAAACTATAAAAATAAGATACATAAAACCAGTCATTATATAGCCCATTTCACACTGGGCTGTCAGTTTTTACTACTCAGCGAGGATCGCTCTGTTGATCCCCACTGAGCTGGCTGATGACAAGTCAGTCTCTGCACTCTGTGCAGGGATGGACCTGTCAGAAAGTCTGCTCTCCCTTATGGGGGTATCGGATGATTACGGACCGCCTGTCAGTTTTCATCCGATCCGCCAGACGGATGGAATGGAAAATAGGACAGCCGTCTGGATTTTGCAGGGCAGAGCGGATGACAGCAGACATGTCACCGCTGACATCTGACACTGCATAGAGCTGTATGGAGCGACCGTTCAGATCCGCCTGAAAAAACTGATAGGCGGATCAGAACGGTCAAAAAACACCCCATTACTTTATTTCTAGTGATATACAAACCCTTTATCTTATTCAATTCTATAAGCAATTCTTTTATACAAGTGAGGAAAAAAAAAAAAAAAAAGTGGGGGGAAAGGGATGAGGAACCACTAGCTGTTCCCCATAAAATTAACGTAAATCTCAGTTTGTCTAAATTCCAGTGAGCTCTTCCAAATATTGGCATAATTTATTTGAGTTATTTTGCATGTGTATTACTTCTTCCATACACCTAATTTTAGCCATCTCCCTAAACCAATCTTTTATTGTCAGGATATTTTTGGACTACCAATGTTTCAGAATTAATACCTTTGCTGCATTCAGCAGGAATGGTATAATTGATTCTCTATATTTCTTCCTTGGTATCCCTGTTATATGCAACAGGCATCGCCAAGGATCGAGTTTAATTTCAATCCCACTATTCTTTATCCAGTCTACTTCTTCCCTCCAATATGATTGAAATAGGAGACAATGCCACCATATATGTGCACGAGTTCCCTCCTCCCCACAGTCCCTCCAGCAAAAAGGAGAAGATAGATCGGGATTAATTTTATGCAGTTATATTGGGACATAGTACCACTTCATTAGTAATATACAATTCATTTCTTTCATCCTTGTGTCCATTGAAGATGAGTGAACATAGTCAAAGACTTCACTTCTCATTATTTCAGGCAATAGATAGATAATTTAGTTCCAGTTCAACTCTACAAAAGACACATTGAGTCCCCTTGGTCAACTAATCTTTCCCATGGGTCTAGCCTCCTAGCTGAGCTAAGAGGCTTTGGGAGAGATCCTACAAAATGTTGAAGTTGTCTATATCTCCATACATCCCAAGGTGTTTCACCATGTTTTTCACATAATTCTGATAATGAGCAGAGGACATTTCCTTTCAGAACATCTTAACCTCAGATGGTCCAAAGCAGTCCATTTTAAATTTAATTTATTATCCTTACCTGGAGGAAAATTATTATTACCTGTGAGGGGCATCAGAGGGCTATTATATTGCCAGAATCTACTTTGAGAGATTATCCCATATTCTAAGTGTCTCTACGGTAACTGGGGTCATATCTCTAGAAAGACCTCTATGTTGGCTTGGTATCCAGATAATCTGGTTCAGAGCAGAATTACTCATCTGACTCAAGTAACACCCATTTTTTATATGGAGAGCCATGGACCCAGTCCATAACTCTCCGCAATACTGCCGCCTCATGGTATTCTTCAAAACCTGGGAGAAATAGTCCCCCCCTCTGATCTACTCAAAACTTTATAGGCAATACGATTCCCTCTATTATTCCATATAAACCCTTGTAATATTAAACAGTTTTAAAGTAAGCAATGGGAATGTTAATCAGGAGACACTGAAAGATATACAAGGCTTTTGGGAGGATCATTTTAATCACGCTTATCCTGCCAAACCATGACAGTCTATGAACAGGATAACCTTTCAACTTTAACTTTTGTTTAATTTTATTCAGCAGGGGCAGGTAATCATCCTGATATACATCCACTGTTAATGCTGACAGAAACACGCCCAAATATTTCAATCCTCTTCCTCCACTTAAAGGCATATAGGATCCCTACCTTCCTCTGGGGGGACCAAGATATCTAGTATCTCAGTCTTCTCCATATTTATCTTAAGGTTTGAAATACTCCCATATTTATTCAATTCTGTCAAAATATCTGGGAGTGTTGGTATGGGGTTTGTTATGTATAACATTGTCCGCAAACACGGATATCTTATGTTCCTGTCCCGCAACTTCTAAACCCCCAATATTATGATTAGGCTAAAAGGGGTTCCAGGGAGAACATGAAAAGTAGAGGCGAAAGTGGGCAGCCCTGTCGTGTAACATTAAAAAAAATAAACAAAATGTCTCAGACAGGGTTCCATTAACTTGAATTTTGGCTGTAGGAGTAGGGTACAGAGCATCTATCCACCTCAACATTTGCAGACATATACCAAATCTATGCAATGTCTGTAACAAAGTCCCAAAATAGTCAAAAGCCTTTTCGCCATCTATTGATAGAAAAAGAGCAGGTTTATTTCCTACCCGTGGAGGCAAGAGATAATATACATAAGGACATTTTTTTTATATCTAATGTATGAATTAGTATTTTTTCTGTTTTCATTGCACAACTAAAGTTGTCGAATTATAGGTCTCAATATTTAAAGAACCTTCACGTTCTTTCCTGAAGGAAAACCCAAACGTGACTACAGTAAATCATTATCCTTTATGGGATGCCTTACACACACACACACACACACATCCATGGCCATGAGTATACTGCATATATTGTTTTTGATGTAGTTCATTTAATAAAATATTAGTATGTATTTTTTTTACATTTTGCTGTTTTGTACGATTTGCACCTTTAACCACTTCAAGACCGCCGCACGACAATGTACGTCCAAACTTTGAACGGGGATATCGTTATGGCAGCAGCTAGCTGCCATAACCCCGGTATCCCCGTTTTCATGCGGCGGCCGGCTGTCAGATAAAAGTGGTCCCTGCGGCGGATTCGCCGCTAGATCACTTTTATCGGTGGCGGGAGAGGCCCCCCCCCGCCTCGATCCGGTGCCCTCCTCTGCTTACCGGAGCCGTCGGTAGCGGCGGAGGCGATCGCGTCCTTCTCCGTGCTGTGTCTGGAGATGAGTGAGGCCAAGATGGAGCCCACTCGTCTCCATGACACTGCTGGGCGGAAGCGACGTCAATACGTCACTTCCGTCCACGCCTCTTAAAAAAGGCACATTTTTTCAAATGCCATTTTTCTAAATGACTTTATTGTATTTTAGTGTAAATGAGATCTGGGGTCTTTTTGACCCCAGATCTCATATTTAAGAGGTCCTGCCATGCTTTTTTCTATTACAAGGGATGTTTACATTCCTTGTAATAGGAATAAAAGTGACACCATTTTTTTTTTTTTTTTTTTTTTTAAAAAGTGTAAAAATTGTAAAATAAATAAAAAAAAATTCTTAAAACCCCCCTGTCCCGACGAGCACGCGCAGAAGCGAATGCATATGAGAGTAGCGCCCGCATATGAAAACGGTGGTCAAACCACACATGTGAGGTATCGCCACGACCGGTAGAGCGAGAGCAATAATTCTAGCCCTAGACCTCCTCTGTACCGCAAAATATGCAACCTGTAGAATTTTTTTAATGTCGCCTATGGAGATTTGAGGGTAAAAGTTGACGCCATTTCACGAGCGGGCGCAATTTTCAAGCGTGACATTTTGGGTATCAGCGTAACATTATATTTCACAATATTAAAAAAAAAAAAAAAAAAAAATTGTGCCAACTTTACTGTTGTCTTATTTTTTTCATTCAAAAAAGTGAATTTTTTCCAAAAAAAGCTGCGCAAATACGGTGCAAAAAAAAAGTATTGCAATGACCGCCATTTTATTCTCTAGGGTGTTAGAAGAAAAACCATATATATGGGGGTTCTAAGTAATTTTCTAGCAGAAAAACCTGTTTTAAACATGTAAACACCTAAAATTCAAAACGAGGCTAGTCCTTATGTAGTTAAAGTCCCATATCTTATATGTTTTTTTCTGTTAAAAGTTAGTCAACGTGTGGAAATGCCATGTGTCCTATCCATAAACAGAAAAATAAAGCGGCAAATAGGTCTTTTGGGAGAGATTTTAACAGGTGTCCATATTGGAATATACTATACTAGTTTGGACGACAACTGTAAAATGTTTGATTGCACATCACTTGTCCCACTGATGTTCATTTGTTTTGCCAGAATGACCATGTCTCAACATTTCCATTCCTTTATTGAATAAAAATAAAAGTTCTGGCTTACACACTACTTCCTGCATGAGCTAGGACAAATTATTCAATTTTTTTTTTTTTAGCAGCAAAGCTTTAAAAAGGAAAAAAAAAAAAAAAAAATATATAGTTTTAGCGATGCCAAGCTTTTGAACATGTGTATATTCTCCACAAGCTAAGGTTTTACCCCCTTAATGACCAGGCAATTTTGCGATACGGCACTGTTACACTGACAATTGCAGTCGTGCGAGGTTGTACCCAAATAAAATTGATGTCTTTCCCACAAATAGGGCTTTTTGGTGGTATTTGATCACCTCTGGTTTATTTTTTGCGCTATAAAACATTAAAAAAAAAAAAAAAAACACATTTACTTTTTGCTATAAAACATACCAAGTAAAAAATATCAAATTTCATCAATTTAGGCCAATATGTATTCTGCTACATTTTGTTAAAAAAAAAAAAAAGTCCCAATTAGTATACATCGATTGGTTTGCGCAAAAGTTAGCGCGTCTACAAACTATGGGATATTTTTAATGCCACTTTTACTAGTAACGGTGGCGCACAGCGATTTTTAGCAGGACTGCGACATTGCAGTGGACAAAGTGGACCAGTGCTACAAAAAAAAAAAAAAAAAAAAAAACCACACAAAGCATGGTCACTGTATAATTGACACTGGCAAGGAAGGGGTTATCAGGGGCAATCAAAGGGTTAATCGTATTTCTTTGGCGTGCTTTCTGGGGGGGGGGGGGGGGGGGGATGGACTGACTGCAGGAAGAGAGCCATCTGTGCTCCCAATTAGCAGGAACACAAGATCTCTCTCCCTGTCCGACAGTCTGCCTTGTTTACATAGGCAGACCGGCATTCTGTGTCTCCTCTGAACGATCACAGGCGACCTGCTGATTGGCTCCCGCTGTGACTGGACAGGCAGCGCACACCCCCAGACCCGGAAGTCGAACACAGGTACATTTCGTGCAACCAGGCCGCCCCATTGCAGTATATGTGCGGCCCGGAAGTAGTTAGTGATTAAGTTTAAAATAGAAATTAAAGGCAAAACATCTGTTTATAAATCAAAAATACACCCCCCCCCCTCCTCATAAGGGATTACATTTCCTCTGTTCTTAGCTGCATAAGAGCTGGGGGAGGATAAACAGCAGCACACTGATCTTGATCTTCATAGTGAAAGGCTGTACAGGTGGGGCGTGTTAGGGCAAGTCTGATCACTGGAGTTCCCAACATAGTTAGAGAACTGACCATGGTGGTGTCCTCTCCTGCTTAGCGTGGTCAGTTAGTAACAGGAAAGCAGTGGGACTGGCAGGAACAGCAGGGATTTCACACAAACAGGATACTTATTCATACAAGTACATGGTACAGCAGACATATCAGGAACAGATTGGCTTAAAGCGTTGTTACGCCAACCTGATTCTTATAAAACCAGTATTTTTACCTGGAGCGAGAGCAGCTGAAGTAGGACCTCCCATAGAGGGGTGGGAAAACAGCGCTTGGGAGAAGGCAGACATGTTGGACTGGGACATGTTACTCAATCGTGACGTTGATCCTCCTTTGGGAATAAATTCGCTGGCAGTAGGATTGGGAGTCTGCAAAAAATGTTTTAGCTACCGCATTAGAAGCGTTAACAACAAATGCCAAAACAAAAAGATGCAAGCAGACATCCACATTCTTCAGGTAGAAAGCGTCCAAGGGATAGACAAGAACTGAACATCTACTGGATCCAAGCATCCACTCAGTCAATATAAGTCAGCCCAAGCGTGTTTGCTAAGAAGTTATTACATTTTAACACCTGCTAGAAAGTAACCATGGTTTCTCCCCCCCCCCCCCCCCCCCAAACACCTTTGTTGTGGGAGAGCTTCTTTTCTATACATTTTAAATGCAAAGTAAACAGCCGAATATCATTACATGCACTAATTGCACACAGTTACTAAAACACAAGCTCCAATTAACCCATGACCAAGGAGCATAGACCTGCAGACTGCATTGTAAGAATTTTAGAGTACACCTGAATGAAGGCACAACTAGGCCAATAGACAGCCATGGTCAGTACTAGAGTACTGTGAGCCAGACAAGTTGACAACCAGTAAATTGTTTTGTAGTAATGGCATAAAAAGCCATCTTTACAACAGGCAAAGTGTTTGCTTACCAGATTGCACGGTCCTTCTATCATGGAAGGTCAGTGACACTTGTGGCTCTAGACCCAGCCAGGGCCTTTAAACATCCCAGGAACCTCTTAGGGCATGTAGAATCCCCATCCAGGTAGCAATATTACAGATGGTCCCCAAAATATAAGAATCCTTATAAAAACTTTATTATAGGCATAAAATATAGCACTTTGTCATAAGAGGATGTTGTCCTTTCCCCTAAAAATGATTATGATGAAACACGTAGGGTGGAGCAACGTGCTGACGCCACCGTGATTCGAATGCGATTACATGTTCTTCATGCTGTAAGTGCAATATTTTATCTCTAATAAAGTTTATAAGTATTTTTATACTATGGCGAGCCTTTTAGATTTTGGGGACCATTGGTTATATCACTACCTGGATGGGGATTCCACATGCTCAAGAGGTTTCAGGGACGTTTAAAAGGACCTGGCTTGGTATGGAGCCACAAGTGTCACTGACCTTCCGTAATAAAAGGTCTGTGCAATCTGGTAAGCAAACATTTTGCCTATGGTAGAGGTGGATGTCACTGGATCACTTAACTAAAAGGTTGGCAGATGGTGCGGATGCTATCAAATAACCTTTTTACCATATTAGGACTACTTTTTACCACTGGTGTCCGATTCAATATTTTAAGCGCAACTGAATTTCTGACTTGGGACTGTGCTATATCTCACAGTAGAGATATTATTGCGGTTTTATAGATGTTAATGTTCATTTCAGAACACAGCTGTTACAAGAGGTAATGGTCAGAGGTAATCTGTACTGAGAGAAATGGCATGGCTGTCACTGATGTGCAACAACCTGTATTACCTTTGCCTATTTTCTGAGTCACTGACCCAGAACAAGCATTCAGACTAGAAAAGACTGAAGTCAGAAGTCCCAAGCTACACACTTCTTCTGGTCAGGGACTCCACATTGAAGACGCTGGATCAACTTGACAGACAGGCAAATACGATTTTCAGAAGCCAAGGCTAGCAGTGGCAAACATTTCTCTCAATAGCGATTTCCTTAAATAAAAGGTCTTGCAGTCTATCAAAATGCTGTAGGTTACCACTGATTGGGTGACTGATTAACCCATAATGTAAGTCAGGCCACAGCAGCCAGACCATTTTAGAAGGGTTTACGTGGCACGTCGGGCCTTAAAGACTTCTACGCAGCAGAATTACTTTTATCCCTCCTTCAATGCCAACTACAGCTTACATAATCTGAATTTGGACCAAGCTGGTCCAAACAGACTATTTCCTTCACCAAGTGCACTCTAAGCACTGTATGTATTGCATGTAGCTTCAACTACATACAGTACATAGTGCCAGGGTCTGGCTGTGAGACAGACTTCCCATCTCACACCTGGAACAAAATATAAAAAAAAAAAAAAAAAAGTCAGTATGAGCAGTGCCCAGCCATTCATAGGCAGCTATGTATTCTGTGAACGAATACAAAGCTTCCAGACCGGCTGGGTAGGAGAGGTGGAGTGAAGTCACCACTCCATGTTTCCCTGCAGATGCCAACAGGGAAAGGTTACATCAGCACTGCAGAAGCAAGGTACTTAACCATTTAAGGACGGAGCCTCTGAGATTTGATTAAAAAGTTATTTTTGCTATAAAATTGCTTAGAAAAAAAAAATATATGTTTGGTGGTTCCAACACCCTAGAGAATAAAATGGCGGTCGTTGCAATACTGTCACACCGCATTTGCACAGCGGTGTTACAAGCGCACTTTTGGGAAAAAATACACTTTTTTGAACAAAAAAATTTGGGCCAACTTTACTTTTATATTGTGAAAGATGTTATGCTGAGAAAATTGATAACCAACATTTCATGCTTCAAAATTGCGCCCTCTTGTGGAATGGCAACAAACTTTTACACTTAAAAATCTCCATAGGCGACGTTTAAAAATAGGATTTTTACATCACTTACCTGTAAAATCCTTTTCTTTGAGTAAATCATGGGACACAGAGTCAGGCTAATAGTCATTACCTGCTGGGACGTCCCAGAGCAATAGCCTTGAGGGGAGGGAGACACCCTGCCAAATAGCCATCAGAACTTACACGGCAGCCCGCAGTACACTGTGGCCAAAAGCCGAATCCTCGGCTGCTCGAACATCAACTTGATAAAATTTTGAGAGAGTATGCACTGAAGACCAGGTTACAAATCTGAGCGACAGATACCTGATGGCGAAAAGCCCAGGAGGTTCCTACACCCCTGGTAGAATGAGATCTCAACCTAAAGGGAGGAGCTTTAAGTTTCAGACCCTAGGCCTGAATGCCCAAATGACGGACCCAATTGGCAATGGAAGCTGCCTGCCCCGTCTTGGGTCCTCTTGGCAAAACAAAACAAGTCTGATAGTCGGATCTCCGCAGATCTAGACAAATAAACCTTGACTGCCGAGACAACATCCAAAGAACGCGGTTGTCTCTTCCGCCAAATGAGGCTGAGAGAAAAAAAAAAAAAAAGGCAAAATAATGTCCCGATTTAAATGAAAGGCCGACACCACTTTTGGCAAAAAGGATGGAACAGGTCGTAACACGACTCCGTCATGGTGAAGGATCAAGTATGGTTCCCTGCATGAAAGGGCCACCAACTCAAACACCCTTCTAGCTGAGGGGATAGCCATCAGGAAGGCTAGCTTGCGTGACAGCAAGTCTAATGGAACTTCCTTGATGGGTTCAAATGGTTGTTTCTGTAAACACAGACAACACCAAGTTCACGTGACCTAATGGTTGGGGAAAGCAAGCGAGTTGTCCCTTGCATAAGGGTTCGGATCAGTGAATGGGAGGCTAAAGGCCTTTGGAAGAATACTGATAGGGCTGAAACGTGACCTCTGATTGTACTTAAAGCCAATTTGATTTCCACACCTGACTGTAGAAAAAAAAAAGAATTCCCCCAACCATACATTTCCAAAGATGCCCTTTTCTGGCTTCACACCAAGCAATACAAGTCTTCCAGACCTTGCGATAAATCTTCCTAGTGACAGCTTTTCTAGCATTCAATAGACACCACTGGTCCCGAGATGCCACAGTCCTTTAACACCCTGGCTTCAATAGCCATGCTGTCAAATTTAGGGACTAAATTGGGGTGGAATATAGGGCCTTGAGACAGTAGATCGGAGCGACATGGAAGCCCGTCTATTGTCAGTCTCACAATCTCCAGGAACCAGGGCCTTCTGGGCCAGGCTGGTGCCACAAGAATGACAGGAACCCCCTCTCTCCAAATTCTGCAAAACAAATTGAGGGATCGGGGGGAAAGCATAAACCAGGGAGTACTGGCTCCATG
Organism: Aquarana catesbeiana; assembly: GCF_042186555.1. Lineage (NCBI taxonomy): Eukaryota > Metazoa > Chordata > Amphibia > Anura > Ranidae > Aquarana > Aquarana catesbeiana. The sequence continues at coordinate 117,184,374 of NC_133325.1, forward strand.
GAACTATCAGAGCATCGGCTCCAACTGCCAGAGGATCTCTTGTTCGAGAAACTGCTGTAGCTTGTTGAACCTGGATGCCAGTAGGTCGACCTCTGGCCATCCCAAACGTTGGAAAATTTCCTGGAACACCTGAGCGTATGGGAAGATCTGCTGGTGGCTGAGATAATCTGCCTTCCAGTTCTCTACTCCCGGGATATGGACTGCCAATATTGGCACATGTTCCTCCGCCCAGGCTAGTATGTTGTTCACCTTCAGAGCTGAATGACTCCTGGTACCGCCTTGGTGGTTTATATAGACCACTGCCGTGGCATTGTCAGACTGAACCCTGGGGGCAATCCTGAAGCTCCACCGTCCAGGACCGTAGGGCCAGACGTACGGCCCGTAATTCTAGGACGTTGATGGGCAGGGTCAGCTCTGTCCTTGACCATTTTCCTGAGCCGTGAGCCCGTCTAGGGTCGCTCCCAAGCCTGAGAGAGAGACTGGCATCTGTAAATCAGTACTCCAAGTTACCGGGAGAAAGGATTTTCCCTTTTGCAGGTTCTAATACTGCAACCACCAGTTTAGGCTTAAGCAGGCCTAAGGAGATAAGCACAATGGAAAATCCAGGGCTTTTCTTCCTCTGTTCCAAGCCAACAAGAGGTCTTGATGAAAAAGGCCTGGAATGGAATCGGGCATAGGACACTACCTCGAAGGAGGATACCATCCTCCCTAGAAGGCTCATACAGAGCCGAATGGAGGGTTGCCTGGTGCCCCTTATGACGCACCTGATCTTCACTGCACAGATCCTTACGGGTGGCAAGAATACTCTTGCTTGTACAGTGTTTAGAATCAGACCTAAATATTTTAGACTTTGAGCTGGTCTCAAGGCTGACTTTGGCATTTATGATCCAGCCTAAGCTTTTCGAATACCTCACTGTGTATATTATGCCCTGTTCTAGAGCCTGTACGGCGTAATCTCCGAGCAGGAGGTTGTCCAGATACCCGAGCACCAGGATTCCTTGGGTCCTTAAAAGGACCCAGTACTGGTGCTAGGACCTTTGTGAACACCCGGGGAGCTGTAGTAAGCCAATGGGTAGAGCCAAATTGAAAATGACGTTCTCTACTGCAAAACGTAGGAACCTCTAATAAGGCTGAAAGATAGGTACGTGCAAGTACACGTCCTTTACATAGATGGAGGCTAAGAAGTCTCCCGTCTGGAGTGAGGTTACTACTGAGTGGACAGACACCATCCAAAAGGGACTGAATCAATAGATACTTGTTCAGGCATCTTAGGTCCAAAATGGGCCTAGTGTCCCAGTTTGGTTTCTGAACCATAAATAGGTTTGAGTAAAACCCTTTCCCCTTTCCTTGCCCCTTTCAGATACAGGAACCTCTACACTCACTCCTTGATGCACTAGATGATGTAGCGCCTGAAGCAATAAAGTTTCTTTTTGAAGGATCCGAGAGAACACTGGATCTTAGAAACCTCTGAGGGGGCACTCCTCATAACTGCAGCTTGTAACCGCAAGATATAATTGAGGTGACCCACTCGTCCTGAACTGTTTTCCAAATGTCCGCAAAGTGTAGCAGCCTTCCCCCCCACCCGATGGAGTGGGGGTGTCCCCTCAAAAAGGAGGGCTGGGTTTAGAAGAATTTTGGACCAAGGGCCTTTTCTGGCCCTGATCTTGCGGCTTGCCCTAGCGCCCTGTTGGCGGTGGAACCGCCCTGGCGCTGAGACATTTGAGGAAGCAGTCCATGGGTTTTTAAACTAAGGACGCTTGGCGCTTTTCTTCACAGGAAGTAGAGAACTCTTCCCTTCGGAAATCTTTTGGATATATTTGTCCAAGTGATCACCGAATAAACGTTCCCCCTGAAAAACAGGAAACCAGCCAATAACTTTACAAGGAAGCTCGGCTGACCAGTTAAGCCATAAAAGTCTGCACAATGTACAGACAAGAGCTAGAAGAGAAACCTGCTGTATTGAAACCTTTAAAGCATCAACAGCAAAACACAGCGCTGTGTTATATCTGTCTTACTTTCAGGCAGATCATCCTCCTGGTTAGGCCTATCAGGCTGTTTAACATGATCCTTTACGGACTGGCAAATACAAAGTTCAAGGAAAAGGAAGCTTAAGAATTCCAATTTGTCAACAGGGTCTTTCAAGCCCTGTGTGTCATCAAATTAATGGGGTGGGCAACTACATGGCAAAGGAGGATCAATGTAGAAAAATGTAAAATAATGCATTTGGGTGGCAAAAATATGAATGCAATCTAAACACTGGGGGGGTGGGGGAGAACCTCTCAGGGAATCTAGGATGGAAAAGGACCTGGGGGTCCTAGTAGATGATAGGCTCAGCAATGGCATGCAATGCCATGCTGCTGCTAAGCAAACAGAATATTGGCATGCATTAAAAAGGGGATCAAACTCCAGAGATAAAATGATAATTCTCCCGCTCTACAAGAGTCTGGTCCGGCCGCACCTAGAGTATGCTGTCCAGTTCTGGGCACCAGTCCTCAGGAAGGATGTACTGGAAATGGAGCGAGTACAAAGAAGGGCAACAAAGCTAATAAAGGGTCTGGAGGATCTTAGTTATGAGGAAAGGTTGCAAGCACTGAACTTATTCTCTCTGGAGAAGAGACGCTTGAGAGGGGATATGATTTCAATATACAAATACCGTACTGGTGACCCCACAATAGGAATTAAACTCTCTTCTGCAAAAAAGAGTAACAAGACTCGTGGTCACTCATTAAAAGAAAAGGTTTAACCTTAACCTACGTAGAGGGTTCTTTACTGTAAGAGTGGCAAGGATGTGGAATTTCCTTCAACAGGCGGTGATCTCAGCAGGGAGCACTGATAGCTTCAAGAAACTATTAGATATGCACCTGAATGACCGCAACATACAGGGATATACAATGTAATACTGACACATAATCACACATAGGTTGGACTTGAGTCTTTTTTCAACCTCACCTACTATGTAATATACTGGACAAGTTAAGTTCTTGTTCAAGGAAGAGACAACTGCATCTACGGCTGGCATGCTTCATTTCACTAACTTTTCATCCATGGGATATAAAAAGGGAAAATTTTTTTTAGGAGGCAAAAAAGTCCTGTCAGAATGTTCCCAATCCGCATACACCACCTGTTCCAACAGGGGGTGTAGCAGGAAAGTCTGTGTGACCGGAAAAGGTCACAGATCCCAAAGAGGACAGGGGGGGGGCTCAGTCACCTCTGCGAGAGGCAACTTAAAAGACAGAACTAACCATTTGTCAGAGTCAGGATCAAAAACCTCTGCGACAGAGACAGACATCGAGTGGATATCTTGTCCAGATTGTTTGGAAGCGGACTCATCTACCGGGCACACCACCGAATCCTGAGCTTTAAGCTCTGCACCATCCTCAACCCATTCCTGCTCCAGACGAGGAGACCGGGGGGTGAGGGGGATTTGTCACGCTTCCTGCCACCCTGCGGGATGGAGGCAATCATGCTGGCAATCCTGTGCTCTAACCCGGCTGAGGACAGTTCATCCTTAGTGATGAAGGGTGAAGCAGCAGCGTTGACTGTAGGCACAATACCAGATAGGCAGAGCAGCTCAGATTGCCTGGGAGCCTCTGGTCTTTCAGGGGATACAACACTAGGTATACGACTAGGTTCATCAGGAACTAGTGACGCAAGTGTGCCCTTCCCTGTGGCACTAGTCCCACTCCTCTTTTTGGAAGACATTCAATGCCTGCAAACAGAGTACTTGGGTGTAATTAAAACACCTCAAAAGAGACCCTTTAATAGGGCTCACCAAGCCCCTTATGCAACAATCCTGCCAAGCACCTTTAGCCTGCCAAGCAACACCTGGTGACTCACGTGACCCGGGTAAGGAAAAATGAACCACTGCAAGTTTCTGTTCAGAGCCTGCTCTGTGTCCCACAGCTGCCTTCTCAAAGCACCACACGCTTGGCTTGCGTAGCTTAAATAAGCTGCGTGTGCACCGGAACGTTCTATGTGTGAGCAGTCCCAGCGAATGGGCGTGACTATTTGCGTACGACGAAGCTGCATGCGCCATGGCCACCAAACTGCTGAGCCCAACGTCGCTCCTGCAAACGCACGAGCAACATGGCGAACCAAGGCAGAAAGGCACACTGTCGTGCGCCATCATACGGGAAAAAAAAAAAAACCCACACACTTTGCAAACACCCACAGTTATCCCAGAACTCCCCTGTATGGTTATTTTATTACCAGTCCAGGCGCAGGGCCACTTAGAAACTGAGGGCCCAATCTTCACAGCGGGTTCCTGTCACTTGGACCTTGAAGGACTGGGTACCCTTTCATGTTTAGGGTCCACTCCCTTGGACCTGTACAGCACCCTGCAGGAAATGCCTTAGCACTGTAGTGTCCAGGATTTCTACTCCGCAGGGTCCAGCGCCCACACTACAGGCAAAAACCTCGCAGGATCTAGAGTCTTCTTTGCGAGGCTCGGGTACCATTTATCCAAGCATAAAAGCCTGTGTCAAATGGATCCGATCAGTCAATCCCTGGATTCATTTTTGGAACCATTTGTGGGACTAGAGACCTGGAGCTCAGGGGTTATATAGGGGATCACTACCTTTGGTCTACCAGTGTCCATTCACTTGGAGATGAAGTATAACCCAGCAGGCAATGAATATTAGCCCGACTGTGTCCCATGATGTATGGAAAAAAAAAAAAAAAAAAATTCTACAGCTTGCATGTTTTGAGTTAGAGGGGGTCTAGGGCTAGAATTATTGCTCTTGCTCTACCGATCGAGGCAATACCTCACATGTGTGGTTTGAACACAGTTTTCATATGCGGTCGCTTCTGCACGCGAGCTCGGTGGGGCACGTTTAAAAATGTATTTTTTTCCTTAAATTATTTTTACACTAAAAAAAAAAAAAAAGAAAAAAAAAGTTGTCACTTTTATTCCCATTACAAGGAATGTAAACATCCCTTGTAATAGAAAAAAAAAGCATGACAGGACCTCTTTAATATGAGATCTGGGGTCAAAGACCTCAGATCTCATTTACACTAACATTCAATAAAAAAAAAAAAAAAAAAGTTGCTTTAAGAGCTATGGGCGGAAGTGACGTTTTGACGCTGCTTAGGTCCTGCAATGGTATGGAGACGGTTGGGGGCCATCTTCCCCTCACTCATCTCCATACCAAGCCAGGGAGAGGACCTGAGTGCCTCAGCTGCTACCAACGGCTCCGGTAAGCGGCGGAGGGCACTGGAGAGCAGTGGGAAGGCCCTCTCCTGCCGCCGAAAGTGATCTTGCGGCGAATCTACCGCAAAGACCACTATTAAAATCGGAAACCAGACCGCTCACTGAAGAGGATACCAGGGTTATGGCAGCTAGCTGCTGCCATTACAAAGATATCCCTCTTCAAAGTGCCGACGTATATCGGTGTGAGCCAGTCCGGAAGTGGTAAAAACACACACAGGTTTGATATACATGACTTAAGAAAGGGGTGGGGGGGGGGGGTGAACTAGGCGTTTACTTTCAATGCAGATAATACATTAAGGTAAAAAACGCTTTTGCCTTTATAATCACTTTAACCTTACTTCAGGTTGGTGGCCAGGAAGGAGCTCAGGAGTGTTTGGGATCCCACCTGCCTGATCCTGCCAAGAAGCAGACACTGCACACGCTAATCACAGGCAGCGAGAAATTTCCCGATCTACAGCTGCAGATTGATTAGCCGTGTGCAGTGTCACCTTCCTGGTGGGATCCCGAACACATCTCTACTGGTGGCAGAATACCATCACTTTGCTGATATGGCAGGCCATCACTGTTCTGTATGTTTTATAGAGCCCACTCTGTTCCAAATGTATACTAAACCAACTAGACATAGGTAGCAAGGTTCTAGAATATTTCTAAACTAGATGCACCAAATGGACAAACTAAAAGAGCTAGCAAGAGGTCTAAAGAAAAAAGAAAAGTCAATATGAAAAACAAATATAACCTACCTTACGTCTTTGAGAAATGCTGAGACCAGCAAAGTCATTAAACAGTGAGGAAGCTGGAGAGCCTAAAGGATCTATAAAAAAAAAAAAAAAAAAAAAAAAAAAACAGAATGATATGGTTAACACAATGGAGTTCGCTGTGCTTTTAAAAACACAGGTGTGGATTTACTAAAGGAAAAATGGAATGTGCACTTTGTAAAGTGCAGTTTCACTCTGCAAGAGCAGTTACTCCAGAGCTTAGTAAATGAGTACAAGCTCTGCCGACTTCCATCATCCAATCATGTGCAAGCAAAAATGCTGTTTTTTAATTCCTTGCACAGTGAAGCTTTACCACACTTAAGCTCTGGAGCAACTGCACGTGCAATTGCACTTTGCAAAGTGCACAGCCTATATGCCTTTAGTAAATCAACCCCACATTATATTCAAGTTGTGTTCATCAGGAGACTCTGTACCTGGCCAATTTAATGCGCAATTATATAGTTCCACACTTATTTATAAGGCTCCGCAACAAACTATGGGGGCTATTTACGAAAGGCAAATCCACTTTGCACTGCAAGTGCACTTGAAAGTGCACTGGAAGTGCAGTCGCTCTAAATCTATGGGGCAGATCTGAAATGAGTGGAAGCTCTGCTGATTTTATCATCCAATCATGTGCAAGCTAAAATGCTATTTTCCTTGCATATCCCCCTCGGATCTACAGCGACTTTACTTCCAAGCGCACTTGCAGTGCAAAGTGGATTTTCCTTTAGCAAATAACCCCCTAAGTGCAGTGTGCAAATAAACAACTTTCTTCTAACACCTGCTGAAGCAAAACTTCCTGATCATGTGTGGTTTTAAAAGTATACTTTAACCTAAAAATTAAAAAAAAAAAAAAAAGTTCTTACCTACTCGTGCATTAGGCCCCTTTCACACGATCGGACCGTTCAGGTCCGCCTGTCAGTTTTGACGGCGGACCTGAACGGGCACTCCATGTTAGTCTATAGAGCGTTGGATGTCAGCGGAGACATGTCCGCTGACATCCGACCCGGTCCGATCCGCTGAAGAGCAGGCGGATCAGATGAGATCTGACAAAAACGGACACGCTGTCCGTTTTCATCCGATCCCTCCATAGGCGGCAGCGGCGCCTGACAAGCCCCTCCCCGCTCAGTGAGCAGAGAGGGACCTGTCATCCGCCGGCTCAGCGGAGATCAACGGACAGATCTCCCGCTGAGCCGGCAGACCGAGGCGGGCTCCGTAGAAACGGAGTCCGCCTCGTGTGAAAGGGGCCGTAGTATGACAGAGCGCCCCCCCCCCCCCATCAGCATTTGCTATCCCCCCCATATCAAGCTGTGTGCTACGGGAGAACACTGCCAAGTCAGGCTGTATGCATCCATAACTGCACAGGGTGGCTTGTGAACTGCTGCTCACATGATTTAGAGAGTGTAAAGTCTTTAAGTTAAAAATAGGATTTTTATAACAGCTTACCTGTAAAATCCTTTTCTTGGAGTACATCATGGGACACAGAGCCCAAGTAATTACTTAATGGGTTATGGGCCACCTTCAGGTGTTGACACTGGTATACCCAATACAGGAAGTTCACTCCCCTATATAACCCCTCCTCCTTCCAGGAGTACCTCAGTTTTTGTATAACACACACCCCAATTTAGGAGGGAATTTTAAGGAAAAAAAAAAAAAAAACACTTACATTTAAATGCCCATCAGTGCAGCCTTGCAAATCGCCGACCGATTTGAAAATGGCGCCGCCGGCGCCAAAATACACAGAGCCGGTCCTCGGCTCTTCTCGGCGGCTCTTGTTCACTTTCGGCTCCACTCGTAGTCCCGCCCGGGATGGGCGTGACTGAGCGGAGCTATCCGAACCTAGCCGAGTACACTCGGCTAGGTTCGGGCGGCGCTCGAGTGAAGCCGAAAGTGGCCGAGAAGAGCCGAGGACCGGCACTGTATTTCGGCGCCGGCGGCGCCATTTTCAAATCGCGGTCGGCGATTTTGAAGATCTGGCAGCTCCGGATCGCAGGGGGATAGGCGTATAACACGCACCCGCGATTTTCCCCTGATTTTAAGGGGAAAAAAGTGTGTGTTATACGCCGATAAATACGGTACTTAAACACAATAAAAGAGGGGAGGGACCTCTGTGTCCCACGATGTACTCCAAGAAAAGGATTTTACAGGTAAGCCGTTATAAAAATCTTTTGCTTTATCGTACATCATGGGACACAGAGCCTAAGTAATAACTTAATGGGACGTCCCATAGCAATGCTATTTGAAGGGAGGGAGAGGCAACCCGTAGGGCACCCCCAGACCCGAGGACTTATACTGCTGCCTGCAGCATACTGCACCCAAAGGCGATATCCTTATACCTCCTTACATCCACCTGATAACATTTTGAGAGTTTATGTACTGAAGACCAAGTTGCGGCCTTGCAGATCTGAGCCATGGAGGCCTGGTGACGCACTGCCCAAGAATCACTAACAGACATGGTAGAGTGCACCTTAACTTGAAACGGGGGAATCTTACCCCTTGGATCATAAGTTTCAATCATCACTTGTCGAATCCACTTAACAGTGGATTTCGACGCTGCCTGTCCTTTCTTAGGACCCTCTGGTAGATTAAATAAGACATCAGTCTTATGAATCTGAGCAGTTGCCTTTAAACAGATTTTCACTGCTCTCACCACATCAAGACAATGTAGTGATGTTACTTCCCTGGAACATGGTTTTGGAAAAAAACGATGGCAGGACAATATCTTGGTTCAGGTGAAAACCTGAAACCACTTTTGGCAAAAAGCCTGGACGAGGGCGCAACACCACTCTGTCCTCATGAATAATCAAATATGGCTCTTTACAAGAAAGGGCAGACAATTCCGAAACCCTCCTTGCCGAGGATTTAAAAAAAAAAAAAAATACCAGCTTCCTTGTCAGAAGGACTAAGGGAATATGCTGTATCGGTTCAAATGGCTGTTTTTGTAACACTGACAAAACTAAATTCAAGTCCCAAGTACTTAAAAGGTGATTTAACTGGCGGATTAATCTGCATCACCCCTTGCATAAAAGCCCAGACTAAAGAACGCGCAGCAAGTGGTTTTTGGAATAAAAATCGATAAGGCTGAGACTTGGCCCTTAATAGTACTCAAGGCCAACTTCATCTCTATGCCCAAGAATTCTGTCTATGCTATATCTGAGGGTGCCAACCCTTGGATTCACACCAGGAAACATAAGCCTTCCAGACTCTAATATATAGCTCTGGACACTGGCTTCCTTGCACTAATCAAAGTGCACATAACTGACCCGGAAAGCCTACGTTTCTTCAGAATGTGGGTTTCAATAGCCAGGCTGTAAAATTTAGCGTTCGTAACTTCATGTTGAATCTGGATGCTAGAAGATCTAGGTGGGGGAGGGGGAATCTAGCACACTTCCTATCCCCTTGGATATAGGATGCAATTAAAGCTGCTAATCTTCCTTCTAAGCCCTGCAGGGCAGAGGAAAATGCATCTTCAGTCACGTATACAGGGGCTGAAGAGTGAGGAGCAGTAGCACCACCAATTGCTTCCATAAAAAATATACCACTTGCTGAGCAATAGTTTTAGAAAAAACAATGCCACCATAAAGATCAGCTTTTGGTGCTAAACAACAATTGTATTTCCTGTACTGGAAAGGCCTGTATACACCCCTCACGTGACCCAGCGCTCCTCCAGTGAGTCAGACTCAGGGATGTCCCTTAAAAGCCTCAGGTGAGCCTGATCTGGCATTTGTCAGCACTTCTGCCCCTCAGCGTGTGCGCCGCCTGTTAACCACCCCTTTAATTCCCGGCCCCTTCTTTAAAAAAAAACGTGCGCACGGCATTCGGGTGAAGAGGAGGCAGCGAGCGCCATCTAGCACCTAGCAAGAGCTGCGAATATACTGTTTAAGCAGAAAACTAGCACTGCCTGGTTTAAATATACAAGCATATGTAAAACCGCCACTGCACCTCTCCGGGAGGGAGTTTAAAACATCAGAGTCACTAATCTGCAGGATATATACCTGGCTTAGTTAATAGGGCCGTTTATACATAAAAAGAAAATGTAAAAAACTGCTGCTGTACCACCACTGTTCAATAAGAACCCCCACTGACTGCTGGGACCACACATGCTGATATAGCCAGGACACAGCTGCTGAAAAGCAACATACCAAGGTATGAGTAATTTTGCTCCCTCTAGAGGAGACTTATGGCATACAATGTTTTATATATGGAAGAAAAGGCATAGGTGGACTTTTTACAGTTCCTAAGCTTCTTGCCTTACCTTATCCTCGCTGCAGGATACTGCTGAAACAGATAGATCCAAACTTCACCCATCACGGCGGGCAGTGTTAGTAAACCTTCAAAGGGTCCCTTAATAGGGGTTCCACTCCTTTGGACCTGTATAGCACCCCTCAGGACAACTTTAGGTAAATGTATCAAGGCCAAAAAGTCCTGGTTCCTAGGGTCCAGCCCTCAAAGAGAAGCGTTACAGGCAAAACTTTGCTCTTCTATGCGAGGCCCGGGTACTATCCTGTGGCCTCAGTGGCTTGGATGGATCCGACTGTGGAGGCCATTTAAATCCAGCATGGATCCTTCCTGGAGCTCCTTAGAGCACATCTTCACTCATAACCAACACCTTAGAAACTGGCAAAAAAAACTGAGGTATTCCTGAAAGGAGGGGTTATATAGGGGGAGTGAACTTCCTGTATTGGGTATACCAGTGTAAACACCTGAAGGTGGCCCATAACCCATTAAGTTATTTAGGCTCTGTGTCCCATGAAGTACAATAAAGACACTAACAAACATGTTATACTTGCCTGCTCTGTGCAGTAGATTTGCACAGGAGCAGCCCCAATCCTCTTCGAGTCTCCTGGTCCCTCCCTCCTGTTGAGTGCCCCCACTGCAAGCAGCTTGCCATTTTAGTAAGGGAGGCGGGCAATACAGTTACTGGGGACTTTTTTTTACACCTTACTGCAGGGAATGTAATACACACTTTAGAACCACTTTAAGGTGTATGGCCTTCGAGTTTGACACATTCTTGCAGATAAAAATGCAGATTTGAATCCCCTAAACACTGTACCGTTTCATTCTGTGCCTATGCACACTGTAGAGTTTAACACAGCATTTAGGGGCATATAAAAAAAAAAAAAAAAAAAAAAAAAAAAAAAAAGCACCAAACATGCAGCACTTGAAGAGGAGCTTACTGGTTTAATTTAAATATGTAAACATGCAAAAATGTGTGCATAATCATATTCTAGTAGCTGAAATGAATGTAATTCTAGCCAATATGATTATACACCTTTCAACACCATACCCATATAAATGCACAACACAGATAATTGGGCACCGAAAAGCAAATATGGGGAGTATATTTTATTACAGCCATGTGCAATAGCCCTTAAAAAAGGTTCTAAAGCTAAAGTTTTAAGGTCAAAGTGGAGGTCCGCCCACCGCTGCAAAAATGAAAAGCCAGCAGCTACACATACTGCAGCTACTGACTTTTAATAGGACACTTCCTGTCCTGGAGCCCAGCAATGTCGGCACCGCAGCTGATGTTGCCATCAGCTGTCGGGTGCTGCTGCCGCCGCCACTGCGACTAAGGGAGGCTGGCAGTGTAGCCTTATGGCTTCACGCTGGAAACTCTACAGTGCATGCACTCCGCTCCTCTCCTACTGGTCTGGCAGCAGGGGAAGGAGGAGGGAGCCAAGCGGTGACTTCAATGGCTGTGGCTCCCGCAAGTGGGAACATGATACCCGTTATGGGTGAAACTCAGCTTTAATTAATCCTGTGCTAGACAAATGGAAGAGTTTCGGGGCTGCTCTGTGCAATAGTGGGGGGGGGGGGGTGCCTTTACAAAAAGCTTTAATCTTGGAAATGGTTAAAACATTTTTTTTAAATCACCATTTAAATTGAGAATTTTTTCCCTCAATCCGTTTCTCTGGGATTTGAAGAATTGGAGAAAACTCTAGCCGCCACCAATGTTTGCAACTTGTGCTGCAGCAACATACTGGCCACAGGAAATCAACAGGAGCAGCACATTTTCTGGATTTGCAAAGATTTTGTACACACTGCTATTGAAGGACCAATTAATAAAAACCGCAGGGAAAAAGTTTTAAAGTCATCAATTAAGCACTAATGCCTAATGGGGTTTTAAACCTCAGGCATGAAATCTGAACAAAGCATATCCCTCTATAGCATGTACCTGTCTCCGTGCAGAGTACCAGCACCAAGTGTTATTTAGGTCGGCTGCTTTGTTCCTCTGCTTTCAGCATGAGTCGCTTCTAAAAGGTTTTCCTGACACCAAGAGAAAAATGGTGACAGGGGAGGGACTTCCAACTCATTGACAGCCTCAGCTCTGTTCCTTGAGCTGTGTGGAGGGAGGGGTACAACCTATGTAGGATGATTTGTTTTATCTCTTCAGTGTATCCCCTGTGGATAGTCAGTTCACATGGTATATGAAAGGGTTTACAACCACTTTGAAGCACACCCATGTTTTAACCAAAACTGCTAACTTTGTAATAGAGCAGGCATATACCAAAGCTTACATGCATTTAAGATGTGTTTTTATCGTCCCCTAGACAGCCAGATAGCTTCCACCTGAGGGCTGACAGTCAGATCAAATTTACACACATTCCCAGAGTGTAAAACCCCCTTCTGAGGCCTGACGTATTAGAGGTCTGTAGCAGGAAAAGTTTAAATACAAGTCTATTTAAATGTGGTACTATAAAAGCATCAATATTCCTCTACTGTAACTATGCTGTAATTATAAAGCAATTTTGCCCCATATTAGAAAATTTCTTACCATGACCTGTGTATGGCTTGGCACTGTCATTGAGAAGGCTTGGAGAGCTGCTGCTGTTTGTCATTCGCTACAAAAAAAAAAAAAAACAAATGAAGTACAATTACTAAAATCACATACAAGTATAACCAGTAGCAATAAATCAGAATTTAGCTTCTACTTGACAGACTTCTGGAAGTTCATTTTAATTGACTTTGCATTTAAAGACATTGTACACTGTCAAATGTTTGTTGTTTTAACTAGGTATTAGTGTAGTTCTAATCCCCGTTACCTTGTATTGAGCTCCATGCTGTGACTGATCGATTACCTTATCTACATTGTCCCTATTCATCAGCATGACAAGCAGCTTCTTAGTCTGGGTCTCATGCATTCCTAGCCATAACCGCTTCATCACAAATGTGCGAGTGCTAATTTTATGAAACCAACTTTCCAGCATGCAAAGCCCTGGTAATGGTTTTCACGTGCATCAGGACTAGACAGAGCCCCAGGGAATGTGGGATATGTAGTTTTACACGAAGTGTTCTAAGCCAACAGAGTTCATGTGTAACCTGTGCAGTGCCACACCAGAATTAGCAATAAGGAATGCTTTAAAATGGCCACAAAATTAGTAAAAGGATCAGCGTGACTGGTAACTAGCATTTCCAGAAGGTGGTCAATAAGGACATCCCAAATTCTTGCAAATCAGTGATGTTTCTTCACTGATGAGACGACACTGATGATCAGTGTAAACAGTGTGCCGATAGCCTTGCAGGTTATCAGCACTCATTTCCTCACAGACACAGCATTTTCGGTTTACATGTGATCAGTTGTGATTGGAAACAGCTGATCACGTGGTAAAGGGCCGCTGCGATTGGCCCTTTATGCCGATCTGTGATCAGCTGTGTCTGAAGGTCACAGAGCACACCCGATGTCTCTGGACACCCTCCCAGAACTATAGTACTGCACTGTAGTCTTGGCTATAAGTGGTTAAAACAAGTAAAAAAGTGGTTCTATAGGCTGAAGGTTTGACTGTAATGAGTTCTCTGCATTAAGGTAAAAAAAAAAAAAAAAATAAAAAAAAAAAAAATAAAAGCGTGCAGCTGCCCCCACCAGTCCTAGTTATACTTATCTGAGCCCATCTCCAGCCAGTGATGTGCACAAGAGCAGCAGCTCTCTGCTCTCCCCCTCCTCAGGCTCAGACAGTGGCACACAATTTTTTTTTTTTTTTTTTTTAAATACAAACACCCTAGCTAATATAATCAAAACACATAACATAATAACCATCCAATGAAGTAGAACATTTTCCTATATTATCTTGGTAACAAACTTTGATGCAAATGAAAATTTGCCCAAGTTAAAACTTAAAGCGGGATTCCGTCCGTAAAAAAAAATAAATAAAAAATTTAAAAGTCAGCACCTAAAACACTGACTTTAAGTACTTACCTGTCCTGGGTGCCCACGATGTCGGCTGCCCGAGGCCGACCCGTCCCTCGGCTCCCGGCACCGCCATCCTAGGTAAGGGAAACAGGCAGTGGAGCCTTGCGGCTTCACTGCCAGTTTCCTACTGCTCGCGAGCGGCGCTCTGTGAATGGCCCCGTGGTGTTCTGGGAACACACACAGTTCCCAGAAGACAACAGGGCCGCTCACCGAGGAGCAGAACACGCCGCGGAATAGGAAGAGGCAGATTAGGAAGACTGCCTAGCAACAAGGGTTTAGGCAAGTTTAAATTTTTTTTTTTTTTTTTCCCCCAATGTTTTTTTTTTTATTTTTTTTTAGGATTTTTGGTGAATTTTTTTTTTTTTTCCCAGGGTGGCCCTCCACTTTAACTCCAGGGAAGGGAAAAATGCTCCCTTGCAGTGGGGCTACCCTGGTACTGCAAAGGATAAAAATCAGTTTTACACATCTGAAATCCCACTCTTGCAGGCCCTTTTGCACTGCTAGTCTAGTCTTCAGCCTCTTCAACACTCCAGTGGTCGCAGGTCCACTAATGTCATCAAGTGCAGGGTCCATAACTCTGATTTGTATATGGGGACACCATGGAAAAGTCCACTGCTGTAGCATGGAGAAAGAGCACTGGCTGCCAGTGGAGCAGGGATCAGGCAGTTAAAACTGCTGTTTAAGGTCCCCTACACCTAAAACAAAAATGTTTAACACTTGCAGTGTCAGCTCTACTGAAAAGGAGAAGGTCTCTTTTGCTCAAAGATCAGCTTAAATCTCTGGATTACACAAGTACACCTCAAAGATCAGCTTTAGTTTACTACCTGCATTCGTGGGTAATTTGCTTCTGCGGGGCTTCCAAATCCATTCATTCCGATAAAGCTGGTGCTGAAGTAGGAATCTGTAAGACTGGTATCTGTTAAAGCGCCGTCAATTCCAGAAACTGAATAGCACATTGATCAGAGAATTGGGGGAGAAAAAAAAAAAAAAAAAAAATTAGAAAAATGTATACAACAGAAATGAACATGTACAGTATACTGCACAGAAGAGGACCAAATGTGTTTTAATAGGACGTTACAAATAAGGACCAATGCACAGAGAGTGTTTAAGTTTGTTTTGTTTTCCATTTGATTTAGTTATGCAATCATTAAACACTTCAGCCCCGGAAGATTTTACCCCATTCCTGACCAGAGCAGGTTACAATTTGGCACTGCGTCGCATTAACTGATAATTGCGCGGTCGTGCAACGTTGTACCCAAATGTCCCCACAAATAGAGCTTTCTTTTGGTGGCATTTGATCACCTCTGCGGTATCTTTTTGCACTAACAAAAAAGCAATAATTTTGAAAATACACATTTTTGCTATAATAAATATACAAAAAAAAAAAAACACAAACCACACACACACACGCAATAAGCGCATATTGATTGTTGTGTTAGTGTTACATAATGCAGCAACATCCACCCAATGTTAGGTCATTTATTCTTCCAAAGCAAATGCACTGGTACTGATTATTATTCAATGAGTTACCAGTATTGCCTGGTTTCCCTGCAGCTAATCTGTCCCCATTAGGTCTCATGTACACTGCTGCTGGTAAACGGACGTTCTGAGGCAGTTGGATGCTTTTTTTCAACTGCCCCTAAACTCATCCAATATTCTCTTATGTGTACATGTACACAGGTTCGTTTAACCACTTCCCTACCCGCCTATAGTCCTATGACGTCCACAGATGGGATCTCCCATCCTGGGTGGACGTCATATGACGGCCTTGGGTTCCGCGGGCACGCGCCCGCCGCATTGCTCGGGACCCGGTGCGTGTGCCCGGCGGCCGCGATGTCCGCCGGGCACCCGCGATTGCCCGTTAACCAGGCCGGACCGTGGATCTGTGTGTGTAAACACACAGATCCACGTCCTGTCAGTTCAGAGGAGAGCGATCTGTGTTCCCAGAACAGCGGAACACTGTTCGGTCTCCTCCCCTTGTGCGTCCCCTCCCCCTACAGTTAAAAGCATTCCCTAGGAAACACATTTAACCGCTCCCTAGTGGTTAACCCCTTCACTGCCTGTCACATTTACACAGTAATCAATGCAATTTTATAGCATTGATCGCTGTATAAATGTGAATGGTCCCAAAAATGTGTCAAAAGTGTCCAATGTGTCCGCAATAATGCCGCAGTCAAAAAAAAAAAAAAAATATTGCTGATCGACGCTATTACTAGTAAAAAAAAAAAAAATAATTTTTTTAAAAATGCCATAAATCTATCCCATATTTTATAGACACTAACTTTTGCGCAAACCAATATACGCTTATTGCGATTTTTTTTACCAAAAATATGTAGAAGAATACGTATCAGCCTAAACTGAGGAAAAAAATTTTTTTTTTTTTTTAAAAAAAAAAAAAAAAAAAAAACAAAAAAGGGATATTATAGCAAAAAAATAGTGTTTTTTTCAAAATTGTCGCTCTTCTTTTGTTTATAGCGCAAAAAATAAAAACCGCAGGAGGTGATCAAATACCACCAAAAGAAAGCTCTATTTGTGGGGGAAAAAAGGACGTCAATTTTGTTTGGGTAAAACGTCGCACGACCGCACAATTGTCGTTTAAAGTGCGACAGCGCTGAAAACTAAAAATTGGTCTGGGAAGGAAGGGGGTGAAAATGCCCTGTATTGAACCGGTTAATGTAGTTTTTAGGCAGTTCCATTTATAGGCTTTTCTTTAAAGGCAAAAAAATTAGTTCAGACGCGTTTCATTTTTGGCCATTTTGAAAAAAAAAAAATTTAATTTTCAAACGCTTCTAAAATGCAAAAACGCAAAAATGTAAACACGACAAAACGGACATTTTAAACGTGGGTTACCATCTGTCAAGTTAAATCACTGTACCCAAACAAAATTTTTATCATTTTTCACACAAATAGCTTTCTTTTGGTGGCATTTAATCACCACTGGGTTTTTTATTTTTTGTGACATTAGTGGAAAAAAAAAAAAAAAAGCGAAAATTTTGAAAAACTAACACTTTAGTTTCCATGATAAAATTTTGCAAATAAGGGCTCTTTCACACGGGGATCCGTATGTCCGTTTTTCATCCTTCCGTTTTCGGATGAAAAACGGACATACATGTATCCCTATGGAGCGTCGGATGTCAGCGGTGACATGTCCGCTGACATCCGACGCCGCTCCGATCCGAAAAGTGTAACGGAGGAAAAACCTACTTTTCCATCCGTTTTCGGATCGGATCGGGTGACGACGGACACTACGGTCCGTCATCATCCGATCCCCCATAGGGGAGAGCGGCGCTCTGACAGGTCCGTAGCTGCACAGCGTGCAGCGATGGACCTGTCATCTTTCTGCTCAGCGGGGATCGGCGGAGCGATCCCCGCTGAGCCAGCGGGTGTTCACGGGGCGGATCATCACTGATCCGCCCCGTGTGAAAGAGCCCTAAGTCATTTTTGTTCATAAATTTGGGCCAAAATTTATACTGCCACATCTTTGGTAAAAATAACCCAAATCAGTGGATATTTAGTCTCTGAAAGTTACAGTCTACAAGCTATGGTGTAAATCATTGAAAATTGATCACACCTGATGCACTGACAGCCTCTCATTTCTTGAGGCCCTGAAATGTCAGGAAAGTAGACTGACAAAAAAGGTATTTAGTAAGAGGCATAGTGAGTTTTTTGAAGTTGTAATTTTATCCCACAATTCTTGTGAAAAAGAATTTTCCCCCCCCCCCCACAAAATTGTCATAAGTTATTTCTCACACACTGCATTTGCATACTTCCAATTACACCAAAAATACATTCTGCTACTCCTGGTTTATGGCAATACCACGTGTGTGACTTTTACACAGCCTGGCCACACAGAGGTCCAACATGTAGGGAGCACCTTCATGGGTTCTAGGAGCATAAACTTAAACCTCTAACTTCCTAACGACCTATTACATTCGTGAAGGCCCTGGAGCACCAGGGTAATTACCCACAAAATGACCCTATTTTGGAAAGCAAACACCAAGGTATACTGATGGCTGGTGACAGGTCCTCTTTATGGGGGGGGGGGGGGGGCGACAAGCCTCATCCCAGGTCCTCATTATTAGGTGGGGTGACAAGCCTCGTCCCTGATTGCCGCTCTGTGCGTGTCCTAGGGGTGTGCACGAGTGCCGTGCAGGTGGGTAGTACATGAGACCAGCTGTGATTGGACACAGCCGGTCACATAGTAAAGAGCCATTTTTTATTGGTTCTTTACACGGATCTGGGATGGGCTGTGTCTGGGGGACACTTATCCTCGATTGCAGCTCTGCGATTCCCTGGGGGCCCGCAGGAGCGGCGAAAGGCTGAGGACGCCATATGATGCCTGCCCAGGATGGGAGATCCCATCTGCGGACATCATATGACTATAGCCCGGTATTGAAGTGGTTAAGCCTTACATAAATGCCAAGTGGAAAACCAAAGTTAACCAAATGCATTTAAACACCTGTCTGGATTTTCTTGCCTTGCTTTTATAGCAAGAAACTGCCTTCATTTCTCCCAGTGACATCCTTAGGCTTGCAGGGGCAGCTGTTCAGAGCTCCGTTCCTACTGACATATTAACACCTAATAACTACAAGTTGGGCATTTTTTTCAACTGCTCCTGAACTCTTCTGTTATCAGTACATGTATACAGGGTCGTTTATAGGCTTTTTTGGAATACAAAAAAAAAAAAAAAAAAAAAAAAAAAAGGGTTCAGAAGCTGAGTTTAGAGGCACTTCAAGCGCACTTTTAAGCGCTTCTAAACGCAAACGCGGCAAAAGGAATGTTTTAAACGTGGGTTACTATCTGTCAAGTTAAATCATTCAGGAGAGGTTGTAAAAAAATGTCACGATAGAGCTGCACGATTAATCGTTAAGAATCAAATCACAATCTTTTCCTTCCCTTTCCTTCTTCCTTTCACTTTAATTAAAAAACAAAAAAACAAAACCACAGTAAAGTTAGCCCAATTTTTTTTGTATAATGTGAAAGATGTTACACCGCAAGAATCGTGATCTTTAGTCTAAGCAAAAAAAAAAAAAAATTGTGATTCTTATTTTAGCCAGAATCGTGCAGCTTTACATCCTATGTACATGAAGCCTTAGGAGTCAGGGTAACATTGTTTTGCTGATAAAGAATTCCATCTAGTCATGTAGAGTGGAAGATAAGAAGATTGGGAGGGGGTGGCTTGGGTGTTCTGTAGTCTAGCAGACAGGGCTGACTGTTGCAGCACCATTGGGAATTTAGGCACAGTACGCTGTCCCAGCATATACTACACTCTGACCAAAGGTTTGTGCATGCCGACGTCATACCTAGAATTGTTATACTTGAACCTTGTGAGGTCTGTCTGAGGTATGCATCTATACACAAGAGCCAGTGATATATTTTAACCACTTCAGGACTGGGGGCCGGTGCACATCAAATGCGGTGTGTAAAACACCTGCTTCCTCCACTGCACAGAAACATTCTGCCCTTGTTAGACACGCATGCGGCACCCTAAACATTTAACAAACATGCTCGTTTGCAGCCACCAAAATGCATAGTACCATGCGGTTTGGTGCAATTTAAAAGTCACGCCTGTCATACTTTGTGCATTCCCATGCATTTGGCAGCTCACTGAAATGAGCAGCTGTCAAATGAGCATGCAGTTATCTTCTGGAATGTCAGGGGACTAAATTCTAAATTTAAGAGCCCTGGTGTTAATATACTTACAAGCCCGTCATCCTTACATCATGTTCCTGCAAGAAACCCATCTGCTGGGGAGTAAGATTTTGGCTATGAAACATCCTCAGATGCACAGAGCCATACATGCCACATTCTCTTCATATGCTAGGGGTGTGTCCATATTACATAGATCACCTTGCACTATAGAAACAGTAATTACTGATTTGGGGGGGGGGGGGGGGGGGGTGGTAATAACTGATCTTTACTCGCATTGCTTGGCCCTGGTTAATATATATTCTAGGGCTGCAACTAACGATTGTCATAACCGATTAGTTGGCCGTTTTGATCGATTAACCTTAAAAAAAAAAAAAAAAAAAAAAAGCCAATTTATTCTTAAATATCTTATCAACTATATATGGTTAGGGAACAGTATATCAAATCCACTCTGAGAATAACAGACAAAAGAGATATACCATTAAAGGGTGAATCTGGTAAATAGACTCAGATCAATTTTTTTTTGGAAGGAAGACAAAGTTTAAGAACACTCGTTCGATCTTCTAATCATTAGTGGGGTCAAATCGACGTTCATTTTCAACCACAGTGACGGGAAAATATGGATATTGAAAATTTCTTTGACTAAGAAGTTTTGACAGTGTATGTGGTTTTCGTTCAGAAATTACATTCATTTTAAAAATAGAATGTTAAAAACAAGTGAAAATTTCAAACAGTTTCATTCAGCGAATGTACAAAGATTTTTTGTCTGAAAATTGATCCGTGTGGCCAGCATAAGGCTCAGTACAAACCTATGCAGTTTGCTTTTGATCTGTTTCTGCAGTGATTTTTGCGCACGTGATTTTGCTGTGATTTGCATTTTTGTGGCCAATTTGTTGTTGGGCAGATCAAAAAAAAAAAACACAAATTGCTGCAAAAATGCATTACATGCTTTCCTGCAGCTTCTCCAGTGTTGAACCCAAAAAAAAAAAAAAAAAAAAAAAAAAAGTGAATTAGCCCTTTATAGTACAGATAATCAATACTGTAAGGTGTTCATTTTTTATTGAACTGTGAAAGTAATATTTACAGTAGCAATTTGCTCTTTGTACTATAAAGGGCTCATTTTAGTTTTATTTAACCCCATTATGTTACTGGCTGATCAATCGATTACTATTTTCATAATCGATTAATTTCAGTCAATCGATTAGTTGTTTCAGCCCCAATACATTCCTCCTGTCGCTGGGACCACTATCAGGTACTAGAGAAACTTGCGTCTCATGTCCCATTTAGTTGTTGGTGGCCGGGGATTTCAATAATATCTTAGACTAAACATTGGACACTTTACATCAACATAGGACCCCTAATCTTGATGTATTGCATTGGGCTGAGGCTGCGGGCCTTACTGAGCTTTGGAGGTAGAAGCAACCCAGAGAGACGCTATTCATATCTAACTGTAGGGGGGATAGGCTACCACTGACATGACAGATCGATGTTACCCGATGACAGGGAACAGAACATATGTCATGTTACTAGGCAGGACATGCCTAGTAACATGACATGCTTTGTTTACATAGGCAGTTCCCTGTTCTACCTCTCCTCGCAGGCCGCCGGCAGAGATCGGAAACATATGTGTAAAGGTGGTAGAAGTGTTTGGCTTCGGCCCTCACTTTAGAAAGTGGATTGACATTCTCTACCACAACCAAAAAAATGCAATGCCAGTATTTTTCGCTGAATGGGGGCACTCGTTAAGGCTACCCTATGTCTCTGGGGCTTTTCACCATCATGATCGAACCTTTGGCTGCTGCTTTGAGGACTTCCACAGAGGTGCGGTGAATAACTGGGTAGCCTGAATGAAAAAAAATGGCTATGCCGATATGGTTATTTTTTTGCGCCATTTGAATAATTCCTTGACGGCAGCATTAGACATCCTAAATTCTTTGTAAAATCTTCGGGGGGCTGAAAGTCAATTGGGGTAAATCCCACATTCTTCCACGTAAACGCCATCACCCAATTGTAAGTTTCCAGCCAATTGCCCCCCTGCAGCAGGTAGAAGCGAATATTTGGGTCTGCACATCTTCAATTCTGTGTCGGATTTTCTTACATTGAATGTCACTCCACTTCTGTTAAAGCTCAAGCCAAGTATCAGGCATGGCAGAATTTACCTTTAGCACTTATTGGCAGGGTGAATTTATTGAAGATGACATTTTTACCTATCTATACATTTCTTAACTCACTGGTCTGGATACTGAAATACATATTCAAGAAAATTGATCAGCTGGTGACAAATTTCCTTTGGCAGGGGGCATCACCCTTGGACCAAACTCAGGGTGTTACAATGGCCATGGAATCAAGGTGGTCTGGTGGTTCCTGATTTTCATAGATACTTCCTAGCAGGTCAGCTGGTCTTTGCCCATAGGTGTTTAGTCTCTCGGGGGACGCTGCTGCAAATGCCCCTGAGACTGCTATTGTCAGCTCTTATGAGGAATTGGCACATCTGTTGCTACGTGGAACTAGGGCTCCATATAATGTCACAGTAACCATGCGTGCAACTGGTAGGGCATGGGTAGTGGCTAACGAGATTAGTGCTACTGCAATTTCCCCCCACACTGCTATGGAGAAGCCCCAACCTGATACACTGAGTATCCTGATCCAGTCATTTGAACTAAATATGGTATTAACTTGGCACCCGCGCTATGGCCGAATGACGGCCACAGCGTGGACCTGAATTCCCGGGAGGCCGTCATATGACAGCCTCCCCTCTGCACGCTCCGAGCGCGCTGTGATCACCGAGTCACGGGTAATCGCCGATCTAAGGAAGGGGCCAGTCCCGGCCCCTTACCATGTGATCAGCTGTCAGCCAATGACAGCTGACGACATGATGTAAACAAAAGATCGGTAATTTTTTTTTCTACTCATGCTGACAGCGTGAGTAGAAAAAAAAGCTGATCACCGGCTCAGATGTGAGGGACATTGGTCATGAAGTGGAAGAGGCACATCTGCCTCATCAGTGCCACCTAATACTGCTCAGTGCCCCCTAACAGTGCTGCCTATCAGTGTAACTGATCAGTGCCCATCACTGCCGCCTCACCAGCGTACATCAATGAAGGAGAAAAATTACCCGTTTTAACTTTTTTATAAGAAAATATTTAAAAAAATTATTTTTTTTTTTTTTTTTTTTTTTTAATTGTTTTTTACATTTTTTTTAACAAAAAGTAAAAACTACACAGGTGATCAAATACCACCAAAAGAAAGCTCTATTTGTGGTGAAAAAATTATAAAAATTTCATATGGGTACAGTGTTGTATGACCGCGCAATTATCATTCAAAGTGCGTCAGCGCTGAAAGCTGAAAATTGGTCTGGATAGGAGGGGGGGGGGGGGTTTAAGTGCCCAGTAAGCAAGTGGTTAAGACACTGAAGAATATAGTGGGTGGCGGAAAACTCCTTCAGTTCAATACTCTGAAAACTAAAATTTCATCTCCCAAATACTCGTTCCGTTATTTGCAGCTGAAACATGCGTATAATGGCAAATTTGGCGATACAAGTCTTAGACCCCTTTCACACTGAGGTGGTTTTCAGGCACTTTTGGTCTGAAACACACCTCCCCTACAGTCCCAGTGTGAAAGCCAGAGTGCTTTCACACTAGGGCGATGCACTGGCAGGAAAATTAAAAAAAAAATGTCGTCCAAGCAGCATCTTTGGGGCAGTGAAGGAGAGATGAGATGAATGGGCACCGCTTCTGACTCGCCTGCAAAGTGCCTCAGTGCTACATGAGCGCGTTTAACCCTTTATTCGGCCACTAGACGGGGTTAAAAGCGCCCCGCTAGTGGCCGAATAGTGCAGCTAAAATGACATTAAAGCGTCGCTAAAACTAGCAGCATTTTACTGGCAACACCCGCCCGCGTGTGAAAGCAGCCCAAGTCTGTAAATGAGTGATCTGGAATCCTTAGAGAGGACGATCTGGATAAGGTCCTATTTAATATATACCAACAGTTGTTTACGACGACTTGTGAGAGTCTTTCATGATGTAGAGCGGCATGGGAGGAGATGTTCCCTCAGATGGATAGGGATGACTGGGATGATATTTGGGACATTAACTTTACCAGACTGGTGTCAGCCAGGGATCAGCTGGTCCAACTGAAATTTTTACATCGTATACATCTTACTCTGGCCAGATTGGCAAGAGAGTGTTCCCTACCCAGGAGCCCTGTTGCTGGTGGTGCACTTCTTCCACTGCAGATTTCTTTACATGTATTCTGGAATTGTGTGGCTATTCAAGACTTTTGGAAGAGGGTCACTGAGTGCATCGAGGAGGTTTCTGCTATTCATATACAGCCAACTGTGGAGGGGTGTCTTAGGACTAGTTGATGCTCTAGCTCCGAAAAGAGTGACCCGCACTTTGACAATTCTACTTTATTCTGCTAGGAAACGAATAGTGCTTTCATGGAAAAAGTCTGCCCCTCTGACTACTTTAGCATGGAAGGCTCTTGCCAACAAAGCAGCCCCACTATATAAAAGGCTACTTACATAAGTAGAGGTATACCACAAAAGTTCAATAAGGTGTGGGGCAGTTGGGTAAATAGTGCTTCCACGGCTGTCCGATTCAGTGGCTATTTATGAGATAAAATATATCACCATCATTGTGTGTAATGGACTTGGGGAGGGGTAAACTTGCTTGTTCTTCTCATTGGTGTGACAGGGGCCTCTTTCTTCATTCTATAGGGCAATGGTGATGTTATACTGCATGATGGTGTACATTTTGGTCAGGTCAAGGAGAGATTCTTTTGCAAAGGAGTATATATTTTGTATATGGGGGTTTTTGTAATCTCGTTCTGATATTCATGGGTATGGATCTCAGGGTGATACAATGAGCCAATTGCTGAAGAAGTGTACGTTTTAAAATTTGTGTGTGGCCCATTGGGCTTTTGTTCACGTTCATCTGTAAGTGCAAAACTTAATTTAAAAAAAAAAAAAAAAAAAAAAACCCATGCGGAATGTGTGTGTGTGAACTGGCCCTTAGAGCACCCAAGATGTCATAAAGTGGTTATAAAGTTGGAAGATTTTTTTCCCATTCTATGCATTAAGATTAGGGCTGAAACTAATCTATTAATCGACAACTAATCGATGAAATTAATCGATTACTATTTTCATAATCGAATAATCAGCCAGTAACATAATGGGGTTAAAAAAAAAAAAAAAAAAAAAAAAAAGCTAAAATTAGTCCTTTATAGTACAAAAAGAGCAAATCGCTACTGTAAATATTACTTTCACAGTTCTACAGTAAAAATAATGAACCCCTTACATTAGTGATTATCTGCTTTTTTTGTGCTATAAAAAAGGGCTAATTTTAGTTTTTTTATTCCCATTATATTACTAAACATCTTAGACCTGGTTCACATCTGTGTTTTTTGGTGCTTTTTGCAGAAACGCATTACCATTCATTTACATGGTTTCCTATGGGACATGTTCACATCTATGCTTTTTTCAGCCACTCATATTTGGAAAGGGCCAAGGACTTTAAGCAAAACTGTGCTTTTTTTTGTTTAATATACTTCAAAAGGAGAAGCTGCAGAAGAGCATGCAATGTGTTTTTGCAGCAATTTGTGTGTTTTTTTTTTTTTTTTTTTATGTGCTCGACAAAATTGTCCAAAAAAAAAAAAAAAAAAAAAAAAAAAAAGCAAAAAACGCAAAATCACATGCGCAAAAATCACAACGCACAGCAAAAAGCACTGCAGCAACAGATCAAAAGCAAACTGCATAGGTGTGTACCAAGCCTTATGCTGGCCACACCGATCAATTTTCAGACGAGAATATTCAGACAAAAAAAAAAAAAAAATAATCTTTGTACGTTCGCTGAATGAAAGAATGTTTGAAATTTTCACTTGTTTTTAACATTGTTTTTAAAACGAATGTAAATTTCTGAACGAAAACCACATACACTGTCTGAAAATTCCTTTTACCAAGAAGTTTTCTATTATTTCCAAACTTTCCTGTCACTGTGGTTGAAAATGAACGTAGATTTTACCCCACTAACGATTAGAAAATCGAACGAACGTTCTTAAAATTACATTTTTTTTTTTTTTTTTGAAGGAAGACATTTGTTTTTTTTTTTAAATAAAAAAAAAACGTGATCCGAGTCTGATGATATTTACCAGATTCACCCTTTAACCCTTTCATGACTAAGCCTATTTTGAAATTTGGTGTTTACAAGTTAAAATCCGTATTTTTTGCTAGAAAATGACTTAGAACCCCCAAACATTATATATATTTTTTTAGCAGAGAATCTAGAGAATAAAATGGCGATTGTTGCAATATTTTTTATCACACGGTATTTGTGCAGCGGTGTTTTAAACGCAAATTTTTGGAAAAGTGACACTTTCATGTATTTAAAAAATCCAAACAGTAAAGTTACCCCAATTTTTTTGTATAATGTGAAAGATGATGTTACGCCGAGTAAATAGATACCAAACATGTCACCCTTTATAATTGCACGCACTCGTGGAATGGCGACGAACTACGGTACCTTTGAAATTCCATAGGCGACAATTTAAAAATTTTTTACGGTTACCAGGTTTGAGCTACAGAGGAGGTCTAGGGCTAGAATTATTGCTCTCGCTCTGACGATCGCGGCGATACCTCACATGTGTGGTTTGAACACCGTTTACATATGCGGGCGCGACTTCCGTATGCGTTTTCTTCGCTGCGCGAGCTCGCGGGGACAGGGGCACTTTAAAAATTTTTTTTTTTTTTTCTTCATTTATTTATTTTTGTACTTTATAAATTGTGTTTAAATTTTTTTTTTTTTTTTTTTTTTTTTTTACTTTTATTGCTGTCACAAGCAATGTAAACATCCCTTGTGACAGTAATATGTGGTGACAGGTACTCTTTATGGAGGGATGGGGGGGTCTAAAAGACCCCCCATCCCTCCTTTACACTTCAAAGTATTCAGATCGCCGAAAACGGCGATTCTGAATACTGTGTACTTTTTTAAATTCGGCGCCATTGGCAGCCGAGTAAACGGGAAGTGACGTCATGACGTCGCTTCCGCATTTACAAGAAGAAGGCTGGAACGAAGCCGCT